>NC_056733.1:1138009736-1138179153 GCF_019279795.1 Protopterus annectens | reverse complement strand
GAGCCTCTTTGCGAGTACCTGCGAAAGGGATATTAGGACACTCCTTTCTGATAAGCCCTCAGCAAAGTGCCACAACCTGAACAGGGAAGAAAGACAGGCTTGGAATGAACTAAGTCAGGACAAATCCCTACGAATCATTAAGGCTGACAAGGGATCCAGGATGGTAGTGATGGAGCAGGAGAGATATATCCAAACACTTGAAGCATCCCTCATGGATAACCATTTCTACAAAAAGGTCAACATCAACCAGGTACAACAAACTTTAAACAAATTGACATCCTACTATTGGAACTGTACCTCAGGGATGAGATCTCTCAAGACGAAAAAGACTTCATGCAGGTCATGACACCCAGTGTTGAAAAATTTTTTGGAATCCCCAAGGTTCACAAGAACCCTGAAAATCCACCTTTCCACCACGTGGTATCGAACCGAAGGACAAAAACAGAAAAGATTTCACAATATGTGGACCATATCCTTGACCCCACTGTACAGAACAGCAAATACTACACCAAGGACTCCTGGACTTTTCTAAATGACATCTCCAAACTAAGGCTGGATGGAGGGGAATATTTACTGGTCACCACAGATGTAGAAGCACTCTACACAAACATCCCACACGCCAAAGGACTGACCCTCACCAGGCAGTACCTGAACAGGCACTTCAACCTAAGCGGGACTAAGATTAATACTGTATGCAGATTAACAGAAGCAGTATTAAGGAATAACTTCTTTCAATTCAACGGGAAGATTTACCACCAACTGAAAGGGGTAGCCATGGGGTCTAAAATGGCCCCGGCATATGCAAACTTAATCCTCAGTGCTTGGGAAATGGATAAGGTTGAATCACTGCCCGGGTTCAACACTATAATGTACAGGCATTATATTGATGACGTCTTTTTTGTCTGGAAGGAGGACAGACTTTTTCTGAGCAATTTTCTGGAAACCCTTTTCCAGAGTCTGGACTTCCTGACCCTCACGGTAGGACATATTGGAACCACCACTCAATTCCTGGATATCCACCTCACTATAGAGTCAGAAAGTGGACAGTTTGACTCCAACATCTACCGCAAGCTCACTTTCTGGAATAACTATCTAGAGTTCAGCAGCCAGCATCCCCATTTCATGAAAAAGAATATTGTAAAAGTACAATTCATCCGGTTATCCAGACTCATGTTTAGGGACGAGGTTTTCATCAAGGAAGGTTTGTACCTCAAAAACTTGTTCTTAGAAAGAAAATACCCAGAGTATTTAGTGGACAGCCTGCTCCAAGAGATCATACAGCACAGACACTCCAGGTACCCACCAATCCTGGAAAAGGGATTCATAGCAAGGGCACAGAACGGACTGAACAAAAAGGACTGGGTGTCAAGTTTCCCCCTTCCAATTTCCACAGATATGTTTGGAATCAGAAGGGTCCTCACCAACAATTGGGACATCTTAGAAGGAGAAAATAGTCTGACAAAGTTACTTGGGACATCCTCGAACGTCTATTTCAAACGAACCTCTTCTTTTGGTGGTGCGTTCAAGAGGAATAAAAGCCCATCCCCACAGAGCGAAGTATCGACAGAACCTGGAATGTCTGACTGTGGCAAGTGTGTCGCCTGTGTACACATATGAAAAGACAACAATGTCACCTTCCCGCACTGCAACAGAACTGTCAGTCTACATGATCACTATGACTGCAACACAAAAAATGTAGTCTACTGTGCTTTCTGCGAACACTGTGGGAATTTCTGTATCGGCAAAACGAACAGAAAGCTGAATACCATATTAAAGAACACACTGCAGGAATACACAAACAAGACAGTTTGAATGCCTTGACTAAACACAGTGCTATTTGCCCAAACTTCACAGGATTCACATTCACAGCGCTGGAAAAAATAACAGAATTTGTAGGGGACATGGACACATTCCTGCAAGTCTGGGAATTAAAATGGTAGATCGAACTGAGAACTGATGTCTTTCCAGGTCTCAACGAGACACTGAACATTAAATGTGCACTTACTTAAATGGTATAGAGATTGAAATGTGATAGGGTTTGAAGAATTGTGCAAGAGGATTTAAAGAACTGTGCAAGTGGATTTAATGTGTTTATGGATTTACAACTGTGCAAGTGAATATAATGTGTTTCCTCTCTATCTCTGACTTTTGCCTCCCCCCCTACCCCCTACACACATGCTCCCAGTCACCAGGCTAGCCCCCACTGACCCCACCAACAACCTCCCCATCTCACTTTTCACGCAGCCATTCAAGGGGTGATACCATCCGAACCAGCCCACGGACAGTACCATCCGCACTGACAGTCTTCTGGGACACTCTATTATTCATATGCTCCACACTCCTTGTCATGGGCGACCCCCTAACAGCCCCCCCCTCAAGTCCACACTGCATTCCTCCCACTCCTCCATCAGGTGGCATACTCACACATTTCTCTACACACACACACTGATACCCAAGCATAGTAGGACTCTCTACCTGACTCCTCCACCTTTCTCCGTGCCCTTCTTTACTTACCTTTGGAGGCAGGGACTCATAAGTCACATGTTTATATTAGAATTATCACAGCATGACTCTCATCCTTCCTGGTTCCCCCATATTTTTAATAATTTTTTTTTTTTTGCTTTTGCACACGATCCCTTTTTGCACACGATCCCTATTAGTATGCACACGGCACCACAAGGCTATTACTGTCTGACCAATTTACCTTATGTAACTGCGATTGTAATGTTTATGAAAATGCACACAGCACCCTGCTTGTTCACACTTTACTATTGGAAAGAAACTGTTGTTAATTTAAATGGCCTGCTAGAACTAATGTATTTAAAGGAAGTGAAAATGGTTGCTCATAGTTGTGAAACATGTCTTTCTGAAGGTCTTGATAATAAATAAGACGAAAACGCTAAAGTACTACAAGAGTTTTGGTGTGATTTACTATTTTTTGAATGCTGTTATTGTCACTAAGTTCATTTCTTATATATATATATATATATATATATATATATATATATACACACACACACACACATATATATATATAGTTTTCATAGGAAGTGCAGACGTTGTTGTACCTTCTTCACTGTGTGGCTAATATGAGTGGACCAGGATAGGCCATCTGAGATGCTTACCCCTAGGAACTTGGTGGTTTTGACTCTTTCCACTGCCACCTCCTTAATTTCCAGAGGTTGACATATCTCATGAGTCCTCCTGAAGTCCACTATGAATTATTTTGTCTTGCTTACATTTAAGGCCAGATTGTTGCTTTCACACTAACCTATCAGATGCTCCACTTCATCCCTGTAGGCTTTTTCCTCACCATTTCTGGCAAGACCTACGACAGTGGTATCATTCGCGAACTTGATAATTTTGTTGGATTCATGCTTGGCCATGCAGTCGTGCATCAACAAGGTGAATAGCAGAGGACTCAGGACAAAGCCCTGAGGGACACCCTTGGTTAACGTAATACTTATTGAACTGTTATATCCCACACACACTTTTTGGGGTCTGTTGATTAAAAAGTCCAGTATCCAGTTACATAGGGGGGTGTTGATTGCTCAGCTGGATCAGCTTTGATATCAGATTCTAGGGAATGACAGTGTTAAAGGCAGAACTAAAATCAATGAACAGAATTCTGACATGGTAATTCTTGTTCTCTAGATGTGCCAGGGATGAAGTGCTATAGCTATTGCATCAGCCGTGCAGTGGTTAGATCTATAAAGCAAACTGTAATGTATCCAGTATTGCAGGTAGGCATGAAGAGATATGGTTCTTGATCCACTGCTCAAAAAAAACACTTCATTACTGTTGATGTAAGAGGAACTGGCCGGTAATGATTTAAGATGGTAGGTTGGGATTTCTTGGGTAAGGGAATGATTGTCATATTTTTGAAGCAACTGGGTACAATGGCTTGTTACAGGGATGTGTTGAATAATATTATCATAATAGTATCAGGACCAGATGCTTTTCTCAGGTTTACTCACCTCAGAGTCCGCAAAACATCAGATATTCTTAGATATAGCACCGCCTCACCATGTTTGACAGGGAGCTTTTTGGCACAGTGTTGTCCATATCAAATCTGCTTAAGTAGGTGTTTGTTCAGAAATTCTGTGTTGTCATCACATGGGGAGGATGCAGGCCTGTAGTTGGTTATGGCTTGTTTGCCTTGCCAGAGACATCTGGAGTCCCTTTGGGCAGAGAAGTGTCCTTGAATTTTAGGTTCTGTTAGCCTCCCTTATAGCTCTACTTAGATTTGCTCTGGCCACTCTTAGGGCATCCTTGTCTTTTGATTTAAATGCAGCATTTCGTGCCTTTAGGAGTTCACATACTTCACCAGAGAGCCAGGGTTTCTGATTAGCATGCACGGTGATACATTTGATGACTGCTAACGTCATCAACACATTTTTGAATATAGGCCATTACAGATTCCGTATACTCCTCCAGGTCAATATGGTGGTTCATTACAGCTGCCTCTCTAAACACTGACCAGTTTGTACATTCAGAGCAGTCCTGTAGTTCCAAGACTTCTCCCTCAGGCCATATCCTTACTTGTTTGGTTGCATTTTTGCCCCTTTTCAGCAATAGTGTGTATGCAGGAAGCAGCATGATGGCCAGATGGTCTGAGTTACCCAGATGTGGATAAGGAACTGCTTTGTAGGCCAGTTTTACATTTGTGTACACCTTATCCAAGGTGTTTTCCCCTCTTGTTACAAAGTTCACATGTTGATGGTAATGGGGTAATATGGATTTCAAGTCAGCTTGATTGAAATCACCTGCAATTATATGTGCAAACTCAGGGTTTTTATTCTGGAGTTCATTTATTGACATACAGAATGTTCAATGCCACATTGGTATTAGCACTGGGGGGATGCAAACAGCTGTTCTGCTCACTCCATTGAATTCCCTAGGCAAGTAGAAGGGTCTGCATTTTAGTGACATGAACTCAATGTTCTCTGAGCAGTGAGAGGTGATTTCACAGTTTGTACACCAGCTGCTGATGCACACAAAAACACCCCCACCACAAGGTTTAACAGAGAGATAATGTAAGAATAAGTAAAGTTTGGACTACTTTTTCTATACTGGCTAGTTTAGGTGAGGAGGCATGTTAGTTGTTAAACTGCATAAATATACAATGCAAAAGTCAGTCATGTCATATACTGATGTCATTGCTGGACAACTCACACATTCTATTTAAGTACATTTGCAAGTAACAGAATGCAGGTATCGGCCATTCCTTCGTGTTCTTATACATTATTTTTGTTTATAGGTTCAGCACTTACCTTGACAGTCTCACAGTTCCAATTGTTGTCATTCGGGGTTGACTATGCCCTAGAAAAAGCATATGCAGAATCCAGATTACAGAGTGCCACCTATAAACTCACCTGACCAGCTACAGACAAGGTGTAAAAGAGATCCTCCCAAGTCTGGACATCCAGGGCTTCTCAGTCTTGTCCAGTGCTGAGTTCATCATGAAGGAATGGAATTTAGACAATCGCACCACTGAAAACATCAAGCCCAACCATTCACCAAGGAGTGTATCCTATTACCACACCTACTGTAGCTCTACACACTTTGTCTGGCAGCAGTGGAGAAACAGGCTGAGATTCCTGGGACCGCAGTCAGCTTCAGAATGCCAAGAAAATAATTCACTCCACACCAACAGAATAAGGGTGCGTCTCTTTCTGATGGCTCCTTACTCTGGGGGACAAATGAAGGAAATGGAAGCTAAAGCAAGTTAGACTATATGAATGGGAGGAATCCCCAAATGAATGGTCATCCAAGAAGAGAGTAAAGAAATTGAGACAGCTGAATTCACTATCTTTAGCTATTGGATAGACAAGGACCTTCTAAATGGAGTGTAAAGAAGCTTCATATGCAGTATGTGATTGTGTGTGCATTAACTGTGTACTGGGCAAAAAGGTGTCTGTAACTAGCTGCAAGCATATATATATATATATATATATATATATATATATATATATATATACACACACAGCATATTAAAAGGAATATCTTTATATCTGGTCTGATGCTGATAACACACAGGTTCTTAATTGCATTCCATATCCATGACTCAAACTAACAAAAGAGAGTCAAACAAGCATTAAATACTCAAGATGGAAAAAATATTCTCTGATGTGGGCTCACACATGGACTTCTCTTTTGGCAGTGAAGAACCTAGATTATGGGGCTAGTACCAGGAGAGCACACCTAAGCTGTGAGAGCCCTCAGGCTACGACCAGATGATTCACAAGACCCCTTACTGAGGTCAGGTCGAAGAGCTCCAAGGAATGAGTAGCACAACCCCTGCATGACACACATACTTAAAGTGAAATCTAAGAGTGTATCCCCCCAAGGGCTCAGGAACATGAAAAATACAGACAACAGATAAAAGGTCAAGTCTCTGTTTCCCAGAGATGACTTCAGTCCCTTTAAGGATGTGAATGCCATTCAAGATGCAAACCCACCTTTGTGAGGTCTAAGCATTGACCAGTCATAAAAATAAACTTTAAGGTGAAGAAATGACAGCCTTCTCTTCAGAACAGTCATGACAAGAGCTCCCTTAATCCATGAGGTACATACAATGGATATAAAATGTTTACATACCACTGTTAAAATGCCACGTTTTTGTGATATAAAAAAAATGAGACCACAATAAATCTCTTCAAACATTTCCCACCTGTAATGTGACCTATAACCTGTACAATTCAATTGAAAAGCAAACAAATCTATTAGGGGAAAAAAAATATAAAAAAATAAAACACGTACAATACACTGGTTGCATAAGTGCGCACACCCTTAAATTTATACATTGTTGTGTACACACCCTTAAACTAATACTTTGTTGAAGCACCTTTTGATTTAATTACAGCATTCAGTCTTCTTGGGTAGGAGTCTATCAGCATGGCACATCTTCACTTGGCAATATTTGCCCACTCTTCTTTGCTAAAGTGCTCCAAATCTGTCAGATTGCAAGGGCATCTCTTGTGCACAGCCCTGTTCAGGTCACCCCACATATTTTCTATTGGATTTCGGTCTGGGCTCTGGCTGGGCTATTGCAAAACTTTAATTTTCTTTCAGTGAAGCCATTCTTTTGTTGATTTAGATGTATGCTAGGGGTCATTGTCATGTTGAAAGGTGAAATTTCTCTTCATCTTCATCTTTCTAGCAGATGCCTGTAGGTTTTGGGCCAAAAGTGACTGGTATTTGGAACTCTTCATAATTCCTTCCACCTTGACTAAAGCCCCAGTTCTAGCTGAAGAAAAGCAGCCCTAAAGCATGATACTGCCACCATCACCATGCTTCACCATGGGGATGGTGTTCTTTTGGTGATGTGAAGTGTTTTTGCGCCAAACGTACCTTTTGGAATTGTGGACAAAAAGTTTAACCTTGGTCTATTCAGACCATAACACATTTTCTCACATGCTTTTGTGAGACGCTGTATTGTTTTGCAAATTTTAGCCAGGCCTGGATGTTTATCTGTGTAAGAAAAATAAGACTTCTGTCTTGCAACCCTACCCCATAGTCCAGACATATGGAGAATATGGAAGATTGTTGTCACATGTAGTACACAACCAGTTCTTGCCAGAAATTCCTGCAGCTCCTTCAGTGTTGCTTGTAGGTCTCTTGGCAGCCTCCCTGACCAGTTTTTGTCTTGTCTTTTCATCAATTTTGGAGGAATGTTCAGTTCTTTGCAACATCACTGTTATCCCATGTTTTCTCCAGTTTTTGATGACTGTCTTCACTGTGCTGTGTAAATTTTTTGTACCCTTCTCCAGACTGACACCTTTCAACAATGAGATCCCTTTGATGCTTTGTAAGCTCTCTGCGAACCATGGCTTTTGCTGTAGCAGGCAACTGAGTAAATGTCAGGAAAATCCTACTAGGACAGATGAACTTTATTTGAGGTTAATCAGAGTCTTCTTAAATGATGGCAGGTGTGAACTTAAGAAGACTGAATGTTGTGATTAAATCAAAAGGTGCTTCAACAAAGTATTAGTTTAAGGGTGTGCACACGCAACAAAGTATTAGTTTAAGGGTGTGCACACTTATGCAACCAGCGTATTTGTACGTTTTGTATTTTTTATATTTTTTCCCCTAACAGATTTGTTTTCAATTAAATTGTACAGATTATAGGTTAGGTTAGGTTAGTACTAGGCTAACTGCCCTTGCAAGCCATTGTAAGCCTAGCCAATTATCCCTTGTGAGACTCAAACCCTGCACCTTGTCTTTGTAAGGCAAAAACTTAACCACTGGGTCACCCTCCCAACTCCCTAGGTCACATTAAATGTGGGAAAAGTTTTGAAATGATTTATTGTGGTCTAATTTTTTTTTACATCACAAAAGCATGACATTTTAACAGGGGTGTGTACACTTTTATATCCACTGTAAATCAGCAGAGGCTCCAAAAAAACACATAAGCAGTAGAAGGGTATAAAAATGCAAGAATTGCTTCCACTGATGGAAGGCTCAAGATCTAAAATGTGTGAGTGGTAAAACTGAACTGATGGACACAGACCTGAGTGTGTTTATGCATACTACATACAATCTCATGATATATGTCATCACAGACACACAACCATCCCTGTGCATGGAAACTTCACAGAAACAGATGCAAAATTCTATTTGGTGGAAAGGACAAACAAATTCAGTACCCATCACAGAAGGTCGACAATGTTAGTTTAGCTGTTTGTGTCATTTGTAACATGCATTTTCCTGGAAAAAATTGAGACTGAACATTCTCAAAACAGAATTACAGGAGACATGGCAAGTGCTTTGGGTGCTTTCAACTTTAGCAACAATGTACATCTCTTCTTGAGTGATAATTCTTTAGTACCCTATCTGAAATGATCAGTGTTGCTTCAAAACAGGCACCCTCTGAAGAACAGCCAAATGAAAGTGAATTTTCCTACGCAAAGACAGTACTTACTCCAAGAGTAGATGTAATCTGGTCACAGCAGATCAGGACTGCCAGCATTCAAAGAATCTTAAAAGAAAGAGGAATTGAAAGATGAATAGATGAAAGTCTTTTCCCCACCTGTTTTTAATAGATGGGAGTTCCTGAATTTGGCAGCCCAGGATTTACTGCAGCTTGAATTTCTTTTTGTAATAAAGAAAAGCACTGCTGGACAAAATATCTGTAGATTATGGTGGTCAAAGAAGAACCTACAGATGATAAAACTCACCTGGATATCAGACATTCACTGTTCATGCATACAATGGTCAAGAGATTTATTGACTTATTTGCATTAGGTTATTGGGAAGGTCCACCAGGAAGAAAAGCTCCAAAAGCAAATTTAGTTAGAGAAAAATACAGAGAAATTATAGCATACCCTTTGGGAGTACAAACAATATTTGAAATAAAGTGATTACCCCATTTTGTGGTACAGGATATTTATGCCTGGACTGTCCCCTGTACTACTAATGAACTGAGACAGCTTCTAAATGCTTTGTCTCATATATGGACCCCCTCAAATTATATATAGTGTGATCCGTTATTCACATTAGGGGGTAATATAACTGTTGACCATGGGATTGGTAAGGACAATCTATAACCAAATGGGATATGTTAGTTCAAGCACAAAACAGAAAACTGGATAGGTTTAAAATGGCCCACAATAGCAGCTAGCCTAATACTTACCTAAACCTATTCAACACAGGCTAGTTGTATACACGAATGTGACGGGTAGCATTTCCCAAAAGAACAGTAGAAAAAAAAGCGGGTCTATATTATTTCATCGACAGCATAGGTTGTCGAATTCTTAATGATCAACACCTAAGTGTCGAAGTTACAAAATCGTGAACGGCCATATACACAAATTCTTTCCTCGGGAAAGAATTCGTTAGGCCGTTCGGAAATAAAATTAACTTTTAAACCTAAACATAGTGGGGGGCTTCACCCCCCCAACTAAATATACCAACGCTGAGATCGCTCTACATTGGGGAAAGGGCAAATCCCTGAAAATGGCCAAGCAAATTCTTTCCTGAGGAAAGAATTTGCTTATATGGCAATTCCCGATTTTGAAACTTCGACGCTTAGGTGTTGATCATTGAGCATTCGACAACCTAAGCTGTTGAAGAAATAATACAGACCCAAAAAAGCAGGGGGGGGATTGCCTAAGAGGTAGTATTAACTACTATCCCACACTATAGCCAAACTATGGAACAATCTCCCCACACCACTACGTAATATACCTAATCGCAACAATTTCAAATCCATGCTTCTCTCCCATCTCTCCTCCAAATGGGAATGTCCTTCACATGCTCCTACCTAAAACTCCCACACTACTAACTCCACACCTAAATCATCATTTCTTTGCCTACTTTAACTTAATTCAGAGATGTTGCTCAGAACACCTTTTCATAAATCTTTTGCATTCATGCCTCTGGCCTACCTTACTCATATTCTCAAACTTTCATTGTTTGTTTTTCTTATCCATTGTACCCATAATATTGTTTTCCTCTGTAATATTGTAAATTTGTCTCTATTCGTATGTATTTGTATGTCTGTTTGGGGCTTTTCCCCTCGGGTCTCCACTGAAAAAGGGTAATTCTTACCCAGCTGGACCAACCCGGTTAACAAATGCAAATAAATAAATAAAATAAATAACTCAGTTGAAGAATGCAAACAAGATGAGAAGAGAAATAAAGACTTAAATGCTGAGAGAAATTCATACTAAAATATGTAAAAAAACAAAAAAAAATCTATATGACTGAGTGTAAAAGTGGGCGAGGAACAATGAAGGCAACTGCACCATTGTAACATAGTTCATGATCATTGCAATCAAAGCAGTTGAAAAATCACTCAGTGAAGAACAACATAGGAATTCTATACAGAAGAAACTGGACTAGATCCAGATAAAAGTCCCACAGTGGATATCTGGATGCTGATATCTGTCAAAAGATTACTTCTGATCTGTGTGGTATAAACCAGCATCAGGTATCGTTTTTATGACAATGGTAATCAAAGCAGTTTGTTTCAGTACTGTTTCCTCTCTCAGAATTTCTCTTCAGGCAGTGAGATAATAGAGGGATTAATAAAGAGGAGAGCTAATCTTAATGCCAGCAGCTGTTAGGTGCTCCTCTGTTGTTCAACCTTTGGGACTCAGATCTGGCCTTGGCAACTTCAAACCTTTGGATTC
Source organism: Protopterus annectens (assembly GCF_019279795.1). Classification (NCBI taxonomy): domain Eukaryota; kingdom Metazoa; phylum Chordata; order Ceratodontiformes; family Protopteridae; genus Protopterus; species Protopterus annectens. The sequence continues at coordinate 1,138,168,018 of NC_056733.1, read as the reverse complement.
AGGGTCCTGACTCTACCAGTAGCCATAATTCCCTCTCAGCTGTCAAATACCTCAGATCATAGCTCTCAACCTATCAGAGCAGGAAGTCTGGGCAAAGCCATAAATAATGGGGGTGGGGTGGGGGAGACAAAAGCCCCAAAATAGGAACAATTTTTAAATATTGCTCTTACAAACTTAAAAAGTTGATATAATAAACAGATTTTGTATTAGCATAGAGTGTATGAAGCCTAAATCTCAAATGTCTATCATTATTTTCTGACTTCAGTCCTCAACGATTTGGCAATGATTTGCCAGAAAACCATGAATTTATGAGAAACCGTCCAAAGATATAAAGCAAAAATCTGGACATTCTGGGAAAATCTGTAGGTATGCCTCAGATCGAGTTTGCCCCATATAATAAAAATATACACAATATGTAATAAAAGTATAGCTAGATTAAAAAAAGACATGCATACCACATTAATAGTATAACTAACCTGTTGAGGTTAAAGAGACTCCCATAGATGCTACCCGTTCCCCAAGGGGCTGATGGTGATAATTTGTAACAAGATTTTATTTAATTGCATGCTTGGCCGTTTCATCTCGTGGTGGCTTTGTGGGACAGAGGAACAGCCTGTTTTGTGATTTTCATAATTTGGAGGAGGGATGTTGAACTAGACTAAAATAGGACAACATGGATCTATCATTATGGCAAGTACATAACTTTCATATCGTGCCCATTTTCATCTGATTCAACCTTTTGGGCAAAATCCCTAGCTACAATCACTTGCTAGGTAGACTTACGGAAGGATGCTCCTTTGAACAGCACAGCCAAAAGATGAATGAGCTCTGGATTTTACATCCAGTTTTTACTGAGACACAAAGTTATGCACTGTAGAGGAAGTTGCATCTGCACAAATTCATCAATCAGAAACAGATATTGAAAAATGGCAGAAGTTGACAATGCTTTTTTTTTTTTTTTAATTGGTTTAGACCCAACTTTTCATAAACAAAGGCTATACAGCTTGAAAGCCATCTTGAAAGAGTGCTCTTTGAAATTCCTTGTCCCAACCTAAATTTAGAGAATGCAATCAATAATTAGTCTGATTTCCTAAAGTTCTTAGTTCTATATAAATAGAATCCAAGTTGTCTATGAGAGTCTATTAAATGTAATGCATATTATCCTTTGTTAAGACTATTTTGGAAAGAATACATGCACATTTATTGTCTGGAAGAGTGGCCATCTAAGTTGTGGAGTTCAGGCAGCATTCAATAAATTCCAGATTTTGATTCGGGTGCAATTTGCTCTTCTATCTGTTCACTCTAATTCCCAGATAGTGAAGAAGTTGGAATGAGGACACTTGACTTGGACACCTGTGATTACAAGACTTGGATTGCTTCTAAAACCATCTGGACCTATAAAGCTGATAGAAGTATTTTTGCCTTTGCTTCGTCTCAGTACTATTTAACACTTCTGTGCTGCATTTATTGATCTTGTTGAATTTATCGCTGTTTTTTAGCGTGCACTTGTTAAAAAAATGTCATCTGTTTGTTACTGTACCACTCTTAGGTTATTTTAACAGTTTTCTAATATTCCCTAACTTCCTCTGGTACTCCAAAAGCTGTCCATAGGATCATTGGAGATTACTAGGCCAACATCCCCAGGGCTCTTACAAGCCTAGCCAAGTTTAACCCATATTCCCAAGGTTGTCTGGTTCAAGATGACACTAAAATCAGCACCTATTGCCCCTGTCCAAGAGGGACACGTGGAAACCCTGGGCTGTTCTGAGTTTGCCAAAGTTCTACTGAGTCTGCCAAAATATTTCTAAGTTTTCATAGGTGTGTACTAGGCTAATGGTCCTAGAGCCTTTACAAGCCTAGCCATAGGATTATCCTGGCATCATGCCACCCGATCTTAGTTCCCAGTGCCTCCGTTAAGTAGAGCCACTGGAGTTATCCCTGGGGTGAATTTTCTATTTCCCATCCACTTATCAAGATTTCTCTTGAAGAGGGTCAGTGAGGTGCTCTGCTTGACATGTATGGGAAGTCTATTCCATAGCATGGGCAGTCTCTGGGTTATGAACCTGTCCCTCCAGTACTTTCTGTTGATTGTGGTAATGAGGTTGAGGTCTCTGGAGCATGTAGTGTGGAAGGATTGGGATTTCTTTAGATGTGGCATTTCTAACAGAGCTGGGTGAGACATGGCTTTGTAAGTCAGGCAGAGATCGCCTCTAAGTAGGCGATATGAGACAGAGAATAGTAGGAGTTTTCTGAGTCTGTCCATATAGGACAAGTATTTAAGGCCTAGGATTCTTTTTGTTAGGTACTTTTAGGTTCATAGGTTCATACTAGGCTATCTGCCCGAGGGCATTTATAAGCCTAGCTCATAGTTTTGTGGCTTACGCCACCCCTTTAGTTTGGAGAAACTATGCCCATTATTTTGCTGTGCCTCTGTCGAGCAGTGACACTGAGGTAACCCCTGGGGTGTATCTGCGATCTCCCATCCATTGGTCAAGATTCCTCTTGAACAAGGCCAGCGAGGTGCTCTGCCTCACATAAACCGGGATTTTGTTCCACAGCAGAGGGAGTCTTTGGGTGATGAATCTATCCCTCCAGCACGTCCTATTAATAACCGTGTCGAGGTTTAAGTCTCCCACCCTTGTGGCTCTGAGGGATCTAGATTGTTTGAGATGAAGCATGTTCATCAAATCTGGGTTTGACATGGCCTTGTATGTCAGGCATAGGTCACCTCTGAGCAAGCGGTAAGCAACTGAATATAACTGGAGTTCTTTCAGTCGGGCAGCATAAGACAGATTTTGAGACCCTTTATCCTTTTGGTGAGGAACTTTTGTGGCCTCTCCAGCTGCTGCAAGTGTCGGGTCAGATACATTCCGAATGGGGCATTGTACTCGATCATTGGTCTGATGAGTGATGAGTATGGGGAGACTATGACTTCCCTTGATCTAGATGTGAATCCCTTCATGATAAGGTGGGCAATGTAGAAGGTCTTCCTAACTACTTTAGCAATATGAGTGTCGAATGAAAGGCTACTGTCAACCTGGGTTCCCAGGTCCCTAATAACTTCTGTGTTCAGGGATTGCCACCTATATGGTAGCTAGGGTAACCTTATTTTTCCCGAAGGGTATGACTATGCATTTCTTGGCATTTAACTTTAGGCCATGGCTCTGGCACCAGTTATCCGTTTCTGTGAGACCCTTCTGAAGGATATCTGTGTCGGATGTTTTCAACTACGGCGCCCAGTTTGCAGTCATCTGCAAACTTTGTCAGCCATAACCCTCCTGTGTTTGCTTGTACTTCAGAAAAGTAGATGCCAAACAAGAGTGGGCCCAGGACTGAGCCCTGTGGGACACCACTTGTGACAGGCTTTGAGTCTGACATGGCGCCAGCAACTCTGACCCTGTGGGTTCTGTCACTCAGCCAGTTTGCAGCCTATCTTGTAATGTATGGGTTTACATTTAAGTTGATGAGTTTTTCAATGATACCCGAGTAAGGTATTGTATCAAAAGCCTTCGCCAGGTCTAGGTAGGCTGTATGGACTGCCTTTCCTCCAATGGCCTTGGTGACTGTTTCAAAAAGTCAACCAAGTTTAGAAGGCATGATCTGCCTTTGACAAAGCCAAACTGGGTTGGATCCAAAGTCTGCAAGTTCCCTATGTCTTTATTTATGAGATCCATTATGATCCTCTCCATGGCTTTGCAGATAAGGCTTGTCAAGCTAATGGGACGGTAATTTCCAGGGTCGGTGGAGGCACCGCCTTTGTGGAGTGGGACCACAGTCACTGTGCGCCACTCTCTGGGTACGTATCTGGAGGTGAGACTAAGATTAAACAGCTGTCCTAACTGTGGGTTTAATTCCTCGTTGAGTTCATGGAGCACACAGCCGGGGACACCATCAGGTCCCATGGATGCTGTGTTCTTTGCCTTGGAGAGAGCAATTCTCACCTGGGCGTTAGAGATGTTTGGGGGGCTACAATCATTTGGTATAGATATCTCTCCTTTAGGGGAGGGGAGAAGTTTGCACTGAACCTTTCAGCCAGTATGTTGGCAATGTCTGCAGGATCAGTAATCTTCACATCATTTTGAACTAATTCTGAGCATATCTGGGAGTTTCCTCCTAGGTTTCTGACATAGGTAAAGAATGCCTTATGGTTGTCTTTAGAGTCCTTCGCTATTTTTTTTCTCAGCCTCTCCAGTTGTTGCAGGTGTGTAGTGAGGTACATACCAAATGGGGCATTGTACTTCATGATTAGCCTAATGAGGGAAGGGAGACAATGACCTCTTACTTCCTGGATGCAAAACCCTTAGTAATGAGATGTGCTACATAGAAGGGCTTTCTGACCACAGTGGCAATGTGGTGATCAAAATAGAGGTTGCTGTCAAACTGTGTTCCCAGATCTCTTGTAACACCTTCTGTGTTCAGTGGACTACCATCAATGTGGTAATTCATGGGAACTGTTTTTTTCCCAAAGGGAATGACGACATATTTTTTGGCACTGAGCTTAAGGCCATGGTTCTGACACCAGTCGTTGGTCTCAATGAGGCCATTCTGTAGGATGTCAACATCACTTGGGGAGTTAATAATAGCTCCTAAGTTGCAATTGTCTGTGAACTTTGTCATCCAGAATCCCTTCGTGTTGGCCTGGACTTCAGAGAAGTAGATACCAAACAGGAGAGGACCCAGGACCACACCCTGTGAGACTCCACTCGTGACTAGTCTGCAGTCCGACTTGGAGACCGCTACTTTCACAATGTGGGTTCTATCTGTTAGCCAGTTTGCAACCCACATAGTGATATAGGGGTTGATGCCTAGCTTAGTGAGTTTTTCTGATTCCTTAGTGGGGAATGGTATCAAAGGCCTTGGCCAGATCAAGATAGGCTGTATGAACCACCTTGCCTTCATCCACAATTCTGGTGACTGACTCAAAGAAGTCGACCAAGTTGAGCAGGCATGATCTACCCTTCACAACACCAAACTGCATGGGATCCAGAGTTTGGAGATTACCTATATCCTTGTTTATTAGGTCCATGATAATGCATTCTATAGTTTTGCATATCAGACTTGTCAGGTCAATGGGGCGATAGCTCCCAGGGTCTGTAGTTGCTCCTCCTTTGTGGAGAGGGATGACTGTAGCAGTGCACCATTCGGTAGGGACAAAGTCTAAGATGAGGCTGTGATTAAACAAGGCACACAGGTGAGGTGCCCAGTATACTCTGTAGTTCATGTAGAACACAGCCAGGGGTATTGTCAGGTCACATAGAAGCTGTATTCTTGGCCTTGGACAGTGCTGTTTTAACATGTTCAGCAGTAATACTGGGTGCCTGGCAATCTACTGGTATTGTGACTGGTCCTTTGGGGGAAGAGGTAAAGTTGGAACTGAATCTGTTGGCCAGTACATTGGCAATATCTGCTGGCTCGGTACAGGAGGTACCTTTGTACAGTAGCTCAGAGCAAATCTGGGTATTGCCATGGATATTCTTTACATACCTATAGAAGGCCTTGTGGTTGTCTTTACTATCTGCTGCAATTCTGTTTTCATAGCTAGCTTTAGAGGATTTGATGAGGGATCTCAACTTTTTGTTGAGGCTGATAAGGGAGTTTTTCCAGTCTTGGGACTTCACCTTATTCCACACCAGTTTCCTCCTTCTGTTGTAGAGTTTGTTTATGACAGGGGACCACCAGATTGGCTTCCTTTTTCTCGGAGGAGAACATCTTGGTTCTACTGGGTATGGAGAGATCCATGCATTTGTGTATGTGTTCATACACAGTACATTGTAGTATGATTCGGCAGTCAAGCAACTATTCTCCATTTGCATGGGTGCCATGAAGTTAGCCTCCTCTGTTTTTAGGAGCTCAAAGTTAGCTTTGGAGAAGTTTGTCATGGTGGTTACTTTTGCGGGGGGGGGGGCAGAGGGATGTGGATTTCCAAGGTGATTAGTTTGTGGTTGGATCTAACTGGGAGGAGCTGACTGCTGGTGTAGGGCAAAGTTCGCCCATGTTAGTAATGACCAGGTCAAGGATGTTGCTACCTCTTGTGAGGGTAAGAATGAGCTGGTCCAGGGCATTGGAATTAATGAACTCCAGGAAACATTGGGCAAGTGTATTGGTACACGAGTAGTTTTTCCAGTTATTGGAGGAGTAGTTGAAGTTTCCTACTATGAGTGTGTTAGGTTGGACTCTAATATTCTCCAGGGTGGTTAGGAACATGGAGTGTGAGTCCTGGGACATGGTTGGGGACCTACAGCATGCTACAGCCTGAATTGCTGTCTTACCCAATGTTAGCTGTGGATGAAGTATCTCTGATGCATTACGTTGGGTTACCAGTCTAGAGGTGTGCACATCCTTTATGAACATGGAAACACCACCACCTTTGGATCTTTGGTCCAATTTCTGGGGCCGAAAGATGTGGACAGAGTTAACAGACTGGTAGTGTAGGGGTGCTTTCTGCTGCCTTGAACCAGGTCTCTGTTACAGCACAAATATCAATGTTCTCCATTTTAAGGAGTGCTCTGAGCAAGTGCATTTTGAGATTTAGACTTCTAGTGTTGAGCAGCATGACCCTCAGATTGCATTTGTTTGTAGCTGTTATGGTGGTAATTTGGTCTTTGGAACACTGCCTAAAAAGGCACTATAGGGGTGGCAAGAGCCTTGGCCAATATCCGGAAGCCCATGGTGACAGATGCAGGCCATCTCTGGCAAAGCATCGAGGTCTGCCATTCATGTCATCCCAGGCAGATACTGGATCCCCTTAGAATGACACCAGAAACTTAGCCTGTTGTTGAAATCAATCATTTTCTGCTTGTACTGTGGTATCATTCTGGGTGATGGTAGGATGCTGCTCAGGGCTAGGGTCATACCCGCCTGGGCTACATAATCCGAGAGCTCCTCCATGTCTATTTTCATGTAGCCTAGGGAGGTACGTCTCAGGTCATTCACACCCACATGTACAGTGACTGAGTCATATTTGTACCTGTTGTTGAGGGAACTGAGTGCATGCACTATGTGGTGGATTCTGGCACCTGACAGGCATCTGACTGTTACTTTTTCCTTATTCAACCTAGTGAGTGAGACATCAGTGTGCCTCACTATCGAGTCACCTACGAGTAGTGTGTTGGGCATGCTGTTTTGCCTTAGGGGCTTTGGTTGAGTGGCACACTGTTTACTAGAGTTGTGTCTCATGATTAGTGTTGCGTTGTGGTGGTCAAGTGCATTTCTGCCTTGGAGTTCTCTGCTGTTTGAGTAGATTTTTTTATTGAGAACCTCTGTGAAGGTGGGTGTGTAGTTTTGTTTTTATGTGAAGGCAGTGCTGGTGTGTGCTCTGGAGGGCTGTGTTTCATGTGGTGTGGTACAAGTATTGACCTTCTCCTCTTGACCAGCTGTTTCATTCTTGGATGGAGTGTGCACGGCTTCCAGTTTGGATATACAAGTGCATCTCTCGCAAGTCTGAGTGTTGGGAGGTAAGAGGAGAGGGTTGTCGGTGTATGTGGCAGTTGCTACATTGCCTCAGGATGCCCAAGTTCACCAGGTTAACAGAAGAAAGCACAGGGAACTGACCTTTAGACATGCCTTGAGGGGTGGACATTAATAATAAGTACTGGATCTGTTTCCTTGTAGAACGTGTAGTGCTGGTAGCACTTTTGTGTGCTACAATAATTGCTACAAGTCGTCTGATAAAGTGCTACACTAATATGCTAGTAAAAATTTAGGAGAGGAGAAAACTAGTAGATCTAAGGGGAAAATTGAAGAGCAGACTTTGGCACCACTCAGTAGCTTACAAACAGTCCTGGATACAGCAAGTCTGCATCTGGACTAGACTAGTTACAGGAAAGGTGGGAAACAAGCGCAAGTGTGGGCTTTTAAACCAGAAAGTTGAGAGAGATGAAAATATTGCTCAAACGGCCAATAAACTACAATTTCTGGGCCAGAAACTACTCTTCTTGTGGTAGATAGGCTATCTAGTGCTTACCACTTCCACTGATAAGCTAGAAGGCTTCCCTCCAATACAGAAAGGCTTGGGGGCTCAGAAGCTTACATACAGTCCTGGATACAGCAAATCTATATCTGGACTAGACTAGTTACAGGAAAGGTGGGAAAAGCGCAAACGCGGGCTTTTAAATCAAAGTTGAAACAGATGGAAAAACTGCCGAAACAGGCATTAAACTACAATTTCTGCAAAGTTCTTCTGTGTTGCTCCCCTACATTATGTACTTTTTCTATATTTTGTTGAACATTTCTCAGGGTTAGTGAACTTCTTTTCAAGGATTCCTGATACTGCAAGAATTCTGTAAAGCATTTGCTACTGCACTTGAGCACAAAACCAATTTGTTTTACATTATGAATTTTTTTTTTGCACTCTGGTAGGTGCTGAGCTGAAATCAACCTATCCAAGGTGGAAACTGCTGGTTTAAAGTTTATTGTGTTTTTATCTGATTGGTCTGAGGGATTAACTGTGTAAATATCTTTCATCCTGCTGGTATAAAAGCCTTGCATTTGCACATAGCACAAACGGAGTTACCCATACCTTGTGCATAAGCAAACATCTCCAGTTTAAAATCCTCTAAAAGTAACACTCTCCATAGTCTCCTACTGTTCACAGCTGCTCAAAGAGCTGCCAGTGTGTGCAGAGGCCAGTAACACTGCAAGTCATCTAACCAGAGCTGCTCAATGTTGGATAGCATTTGTCAAACATCTAGAGAGATTCTTCTGAAATCCAAAGCATCCCCTGCTGAAGTAAAAAAAAAAAAGTACCTTGTGAGTTTCCTTTGCACTTTGCTGACTGTATTCTATCATTTTGCTGAATTTTACTGTATTTTTCTGCATTTTAAAATAGCTGTTCTGTTACTTTAAGTAGTTAGTACAGAGCATAGACTAGATTCAGTGTTGAATCTAGATTGTACTGTTACACTTGAGCAATATTCCAGCCATCTTACATTTGGAGAGCCCTGCCTGCATCCTTGTGGCAGAAAGAACAGTCATGTAAAATCTTGCCATAACCATAGCTGTCCTCCTCTTCTATGTTGCAGTCTTCTTTACATATAGGTTGTATTCCACCAATTGACCCAACGTCTGGCCTATATACAAAAGCTTATTGCCACTGCCAGTATGTGGGACGTAATACGAAGTTACTGAGAATGATAGCCATAAAAGGGATGTCCACATTTACCATCCTCAGAAGTTAGCCCCATGAGGAAAAGTAATCCAAAGGCCACAAAAAAGGGAGTCATCCTAGGAAAGAACAAGTAGGGGGAAGGCGGGTAAGATAGAATACTGCAACATAGAAGAGAAGGACGTCTACGGTTATGGTAAGATTTTACACAACTATTCTATCTCCTTCTATTCAATGTTGCAGTATTATTTTCATATGGGAAGCTCAAAGGGAACCCACGGTATATGGGAGAGTGCAAAAGCTCAAAAGGAGGATGGAGTAGAGCAAGACATTGAAGAAGCATTTTCTACAAATCCATGCAGAATTGCCCTAGCAAATCCTGTCCTGGATCTGGGGACAGTGTCCAACTTGTAATGTTTTGTAAACGTATGACCAGATGACCAAGTAGCAGCTTCCAAAATGGAATGAGCATCTAGACTTTTGATAAAAGCCCCTGAGGAGGCAACAGATCTGGTAGAATGGGTCAACAGAGGATGATAAAGATTTCCCATGAAAGTCGTAGTAAAACACAATAGCGTTAGAGATCAAGGGAAGAGATAGATAGTTTGGAAACAGGTCAACCCAAAGCCCTGTGATTAAAGGACACAAAGAATTGATCAGACTTCCAAAGAGACTGCTTTGTCGAGGTAACATTTGAGTTGTCTATGCACATCTAAAGAATGCAGAACCCTCTCACTAGCAGATAGGGGTGAGGGAAAGAAAGTGGGCAACTGAATGGACTAAGTGACAACTCATCCACTATTTTGGCCATGAAGGATGGATTAGTTCTGGAAGATACTCTGCTCTTGCGGAAAACCAAAAAGAGGGGTGAAGCCATGAATGCCTGAATCTCAGAGACCCTCCCAGCAGATGTTAAAGCTACTAAAAGTACTGTTTTCCATGTGCAAAGCTTCAGAGAAGCAGAGGCCGCTGGCTCAAATGAGGCCTGAGTAAGCTTTTCTAAAACAAAATTAAGATCCTAAGGAGGAGGGACTGGTTTCTTGGGAGGTTTCATGTTTAGGATGCCTTTATGAAAATGCTTAACTTCTAACCTGGAAGCTATGGGGGGTGGATTTTGACTGAGGAATAGGAAAGGCCACTATTAAGTAACTCACACAGATAAGAAAACACTAAAGGAATGTCCGTAGAGAGGGGGCCCTCTTTTCTTTTGTGGCACCAGATAGAAAATCTTCTCCACTTGGAAATATAAGATTTCCTAGTATTGGGTTTCTCGGCCTCCTGCAATACCCTAAACATGTCCTTAGAAAAAAGGTGCCTGAAACTGATCAAAAGTTGATCACCCACAAGGTCAGATGCAGAGTTGACAGATGTGGATGAATCAAGGATGCCTTGTCCTGAGTGAGTAGGTCCAACCAGTGAGGTAACTTGGAGTGATGATCCTTGGCTAGTTGCAGAAGAGGGAACCAATGCTGTCTTGGCCAAAATGGGGTCACTAGCAAGATTTTTTGTTTTTTCCTGCAGAATTTTCAGCAGGACTTTTTGAATTAGAGGGAAGGGGGAATGCATAAAGAAACAGTCCCCTTCCATGAGGACGGGGGACCCTGGCACAAAAAAATAAGTTGTTCAGAGGGGAGGCGAAGAGGTCCATTTCTGGAATACCCCACCAGTGAACTAGATCCAGGAACACATCCCTGTGAAGCATCCACTCATGGGATTGTGTAATGGATTTGCTTAATGCATCTGCCATGAAGTTCTGACCAGAGGGGACGCACACAGCATGCAGTGTCATGTTGCACTGGATAGCCAATTCCTATGCTTTGATGGCTAGGTGACCAAGAAGATAAGATTTTTACCCCCCCCCCCCCGCTTGTTTATGTACCAAAGGACTATGGTATTGACTGTAAGAATCCTGAGTGGTCCTGGCAAGTACAGAAGATGAAAAGTCTGCAAGGCCAGAATCAGAGCCCTCATCTCTCTGATGTTGATGTGCTCCCTCTGTTGAGAGGGGGACCAAAGACCCTGTACCTTCCTGGAAGTAAACGCTGCTCCCCAACCTAAATCTGAGGCATCTGTAAACAGCTGCTGAGCTGGATGGGATACTTGAAGTGGAAGGCCAGGGTTCTGACTGAGTTGCTGCATCCACCAAAGCAGCTCTGTTTTCAGGCAGGGAAGAAGAGGAATTGAGACATCTAAAGGATGAGCATGCTGGGACCAAATTGTCTTTAGAAACCCCTGGAACTTTCTCACATGTAATTTTGCAAAGGGCAGCATGGTGATTGCGGAAGCCATGAACTCTAGCAGTCTCAGAATTTCCCTACCCATGATGGAAGAAACATGCAGAAGAGACTTCAGAAAAAAACTTTTTAATGGGTTTCATGAAGGAAGGAAAATCATCATCAAATCCGTTCAGAACTTACAACCCAAGAAAATGAGATCCTGAGTAGGGATCAGACTGGATTTTTTGAAATTGATTGAAAATCCTAGGTCCTGCAGAAAGGGAATAGCTAGGGCAAAGTGTTCTTTTTATAGATCTGGGCTGCTGGCAGGGAAGAGAAGGTCATCCAAGTAGGGGTAAACCTGAAGCCCTTCCACCATTAGGTAGGCAATGGCTGGGGCTAGGTACTTTGTGAATACTGCTGAAGCAACGGAAAGAACAAAAGGTGAGACAGAAACTGAAAGTGCACAGAACCCACCAAGAAATGCAAGAACTTCCTGAACTGAGGATGGATAGGGATATGCAGGTAGGCATCCTTGAGATCCAGAGAAGCTAGGAAGGATTGAGGAGGGAGCAGGGGAAGAAGAGATTACAAAGATAGCATCCAGAAAGAAGGCGCCACCAAGAAGGTGTTTAAGAGGCAGAGATCTAGGATAGGCCTCCAATGACCATCTTTTCTTGGCAGAAGGAACATCCTGGAGTAAAACTCCTTTTCCTTTTGGTCTGGAGGAACAGCCTGAATAGTGCCTTGGTTGGAGAGAGGAGCAAGCAACAGAGTGAACAGATGAAGTTGACTAAAAAGAAGCTGAGGTATCCCCTGGAAGGGTGGAAGAGTCTTTCAAGTCATGAAGTATACTTTTTGGATGATGGAAAAGACCCAGGAGTCCTGAGTGACTTCCTTCCAGGCTGAAAAGGGAAACAGAGAAATGAAGAGATAAAGGAGTATGACTTGGAAGAAGAACTTGGTCATCACAGAGAACTTGGCCTGAGATGAAAATGCTTTTGCTGAGTAGGGGCAAACGCAACAAACTTAGACTGTGGGGGTCTCCTAGAAGACTTCTTCAGCCTTGATCCAGATGAAGCAGAAGTGGAGGAGCGATTAAGTCTTCTGACAAAGGGAGTCTTGGCAGGGAAATTCTGATGGAATTTAGGGAATGGGGAAACAAACAAGTGTTTCAAATCCTGGAGTTCCTTACCCTTTTCCTCAAAGACTTAAAAAGTTCTGCAGCTGCTGTGCCAAAAAGAGCATCAAGCAATTTGGACTTTATGTCATTAGGAAGCGACTGTATCCATAACCAAGAATGCCTTCAGAGAACAGATGCAGAAGCTTCTGTCCTGGAAGATGCCTCCACTGCATCATAGCTACATCTGATGGAATGTCTAGCTACCTGGGAGGAAGCAGAGAAAAGAGAAAGAATCCATGATTTAGCCTCTGAATCAGGTAATTGGAAAACAGCATGGGAAGCCTGAGGAAAACAGGGCCAGAGACTACCTAGATGTGTGTCTGGTAATTAATAGCTCTAATTACCATGGTGGGAGAAGTATAGACCTTCTTCCCCAACCTCTCCAAAATCTTGCTTTCTTTGTCAGAAGGAATCAGGCTTGCAGAAAGTGACATGCAAGATTTGTCAGAAGTAATGGAGACCACAGCTGGGTCAGCAGAAGGACATTTAAAAAGAAACCTACTGTCATCAGGGACCTTATACAATCTGTCATGTCTTTTAGGGGCAGGGGCCTGGGAATCTGGGGTTTTAGAGGAGGATGCAAATACATCTACTGAAGAAAGTCATATCTTTTTTTACTCCTCAGAAATTTGAGAAGAATATCATTTAAAGAATCCCCTCATCTCATTAATAGTTTCCTCAAAGGAAAGCTCTTCTATGGGGAATCCCCCCATTGGACTCCTCCTCTAGAGAGGCACATTCCAGAGGAGAAGGAATCTGAGTGGAGTATACCAAGGAATCTTCATCCTTCATCCAAAGAATACTCAGAGTCAGAATCAGGAATCTGATACTCAGCAGCCTGCGCAGAAGGAGACAACTGAGACCCAGATGCCAACGCTGGAGACAAAGAAAAAGCAGGCAAGGGAATAGTAAAAGCAGAAGCTGAAGGCCTTGAAGCCATCAAGGCTTTAATGAGACCCTTCAAGAAAGCATCCCGGTCTGACGGAAGGGTGGAAGGAACAGGGGAATGTTTAGTCTTCTGCTTCTTCTTAACATGCTTCTCTTGTTGATGAGAATACCTTGACATAGGCCTTACATCTGAAACTTCTTTAAATGGAAGGGCAGGAGCTGTTCCAGAGTCCTCTAGAATAACAACCTGTGGCTTCCCCAAGTTGTACAAACCGAACATCTGCATGGCCTCAGACATGATAGGATCCACACTCTTGATGGCTTCCTCTGAGGTACCCACCGAAGTGGACCATACGTCTGAATGCACTACCAGGTCTTCAGTAACCTCAAAGGGTACATCGGAGGGAGTAGGAACAGCCAAAGAGTAAACAAAGTTCACAGCAGCTTCCAAATAAAACTTGTAATCCACAAAACGAAGCAGCTTTTCAGGCAAAATAATTAAGCACTGAGCAGGGCAAGCTTAGAATATTGTGCAAAAACACAAACGGTTCAGTACACTTCAATTCACTTTATTCCACAGAAACACAGCACATTAACACTCCACCATACGTTTTCATTTTAAAAATCACTTCCTCAGATGTGGGCTGATCAAACTACTAACTTTTTAAATTGACAATGTATGGTGGAGTGTTAATGTGCTGTGTTTCTGTGGAATAAAGTGAACTGAAGTGTATTGAGCCGCTTGGTTTTTGCACAATTTTCTAAGCTTGCCCTGCTCAGGGCTTTACTGTCTTGCCTGAAAAGCTGCTTCGTTTTGTGGATAACAGCCAAAGAGTATTTGGGCCTAACTTTGCTAACCTTACTTTTCAAAGTCGGCTGAGCCAAAGGACTCCCGGAACCCCCATCACATCCCTAAGTCTCTGATTTTCTAAGTAAAGATTTAAGGCTGACAGATGACTATGCAAGTCTTAGGCACAAAGGCTGGACAGATAGAACAAGAGCAGTGGTTGTGACTAGGCCCTAAACAGAAGAAGCAAAGCTTGTGGCTATCCTTGCGTGGAATTTGCCTTCCACACCTGCACTTGCCTTTCCTGGATGACATGAATGAGAGGCAGTAGCAAGAAAATAAATTCCCTACAGGGTACTTATCTGAAACTGGAAGGAAAAACCGACAATATTCAAAAGCAGACTGAATGTAAGAGTCAACCTTTCTGAATGGCGGCAAAAAAGTTCTGAGCATGGTACGTGTGGACTTCCCTTTTATGGAGGACATTTTCAGTAACTTCATGAGATATCCCACATACTGGCAGTGGGAATAAGCTTTTGTATATATGCTGGACATTGGGTTGATTGGCAGAATACAACCCATATGTAAAGAATACTGCAACATTGAATAGAAGGACATGTGTGTAGTCTGAGCTTCATCTGAGTAGGAGATTACTGGAGGAAAGCTCAATGTGTGCTTTCCCATTGGTAGTTTAGCTTAAAAGTGTTTCCCATGCATTTAAGCCTTGTGTTTGCCCATAGCTGTGCACCACTCAACAGGGTTCAGCAGTGCCTTGTATAGATGCAAATGCCTTGAAAGACAATTTTCTCCTAGACATCTTTTAGTGAGCCCTCACAAGTTTCCCTGCTACACAGAAAGAAACTCAGTTGTGCACTGAGAAGCGTTGTCAAAGTTTCACCCCTAGACTTCAATAGTATAAGCCCCTTTGTTAATCCTGGAGCAAAATCTGGTCAAACTAGCCGACTCCCCAATAGTAGTTACAGTAAAAGTCTGCTATAATGAACAGTTTCCAGCCACCCTGATTAACATGGGCATCCTGAGGCAATATAGCAATTGCCCCAAGTATACTGACAACCACTTGCTCCTACAACAAACAAATACAGTATGTGGGAGATGTAATTACACTATGAACTTGGAATCCGTTCTTTCCATAACAACAGACCGCATGTCAAACAGGTTGTCCACATACACATCACCTCTCACACAAAACATGGTCACAGCACATAAACCCACATACATGGAGGTACTCAATAGAAGTCGAACAAAATATTAGAGACCACCCAAGTGCAAACCACTGGTACACACTGCAAGGCAAATAGAAGTCACTGCACATAGCACACACACCAGGGTCTCAGCAAATAAACCCATAAGGCAAAACACCTCAAAACCAAATGTCCTGGGCATAGATGATTTCATAGCCTGGACAAGGAGAAGGTCATGGTTAGCTGCTTCTCAGGTGCCAGAATCCATCAAATCATGCATGCATTCAAGTCACTCAACAATTGCCATTATGTCTCCATCATAGTACATATTGGGGTGAATGACTTGAGTCATACCTCTCTGGACCATAAGAAGAGAGACATGCCTAAACTCTCAGACTGTGTGTCCCAGACAGATATGTCCCTAGCCCTAAGCAGCTTTCTACCTTCATCCATCATGATGTCACAATGTAGATAAAAAACAATTGACTTAAACAACTGGCTTAGCATATAGTGTCAATCTAGGGGGATCCAGCATCTATCAGCCTGGGAAGACATGGTTGACAGACCACGCTGCTTTGCCAGAGATGGTCTTCACCTGTCTCCTCTACAATTTTGGATACTGGCAAAGGTGCTTACCTTCCCCATAGTGCCTTTTTTATTCAATGTCAAAACAATAAAACTTCTGACAAAAAAATTACTCAAGACAAACTCAGGGTTATGCTGCTTAATGCTAGGAGACTTAACAGGAAACTACACTCTGTGGAAGCACTCCTCATCTTGGAAGATGCTGACATCTGTGCAGTCACTGAGAGGTTGTTCAAGGATGCACACAGCACCCCAACTGTGCAAGGCTACAATGCCTTCCACATGTTCAGATCCCAAACTCGAGTGTGAAAGAACCAAAGGTGGAGGTGTGGAGGTACATCCATCTTCATTAAAGCCAAATACATGAGACTGGTTAACAAAAGTATGACTCTCTTGAGCTACTCCAGGTCCAACTAACCAATACCCTACCATGTCATTACTAGTTACAGGTCCCCCACCATGAACCAAGAGAAGCACACAGTACACTTGGACATAAAGTCACTCGCTATACAGCCAAATGCTTTGATCATGGGAGATTTTAACTATCATTTCATTGACTGGGAAACATAATAGAGCACAAACATGCTCACCCTGAGCTTCCTGGACTTTGTCAAAACAAATGCCATGGAACAGCCAGTCTGCACCCCCCACAAGGGGCTCAAATGTCCTAGACTTAGTATTCACCAACATGGGGGCTGGGGTCACTGCACTACCCTCTGTGTGTTGCCCTCCTTGGTAAGGTCAGACTATAAATCTGTCTCATTTAAAGTAATGATCAGACCTGATACCCCCACAGGAGCAAAGAAACTGAAAAGTTTCTCCAAAGCAAACTACAGCCTACTAGGTGATGGTATAGAAAGTTTCTAACCCCCTGCTAACACAGCCAACAATGACTCCTATGCAGAGGAGTACACAAATGCCCTGTATACCACCTAAACAACTGTATAGACTCATCTGTATCTGACTGGATCAAAACCAGGTCCTCTCATAAAAACAGACCACCCTGGTGGACAAGAATAAATAGGTTATATAACAAAAGGAAGAAACTGATGTCTAAAAATGAGATTACTCAGCAGAAGAATACCCTCCACAGCTTGAACAAGTAAATAAGATATCTTGTAAAGCCCTCCAAAGCTAGTTACAAAGCTAAATTAACATCCTTAGTTAAGAATAATCATAACGCATTCTTTAGCTACATTCAAAATCTAAAAGGGAATGGCCAACTATCTGCTGAACTTATAGTGGATGGTACCTCTGATACTGAACCTGAGGAAATTGCCAACCTGCTAGTTGACAGATTTGACAAAAACTTCACCCCCCCCCCCTGTCCCCACCAGCCATACCCCAAAGTATACCTGACACTGGTCTTCTACCTAGTAACTTCAAAGAACAGGTCATATCTGCATTCGCCAAGGCCAAACACACAGCCTCAATGGGACCAAACAACATCCCAGGCTGCTTACCAAACAATCTAAAACAAGAACTAGAAGAGCCCCTTGGCACCTCCTTTAGCCTCAGCCTGAGCACTAGCTTTATTCCAAAAGACTGGAGAATGGCAACAGTGTTCCCCTTGCACAAAGGGCGTCCATCAACTGACCCTGGTAATTATAGACCCATCAGTCTAACCAGCCTTATCTGCAAGGTCATGGAAAAAAATCATCATGGACCTTATCAACAAGGACATAGGTGACCTTCAAACTCTTGGCTCAACCTAGTTTGGCTTTAAGGGTACATCATGCTTAATGAACCTGGTGGACTTCTTATTACAAAAGGGGTGAAAGCAGACAAATGACATGTGCCAAAGCCGTAGACTAAAACTAAATGCAAAAAAGTGCATTATTAAACCCTTTGGCAAACAGGAAGTCACTGCAAATAACACTGACAGCACCCCCCTAAGCTCAAACCCAGTGGTCCGACATTTGGGAACATAGGTTGATAGCAATTTAAACTTCGATCACCATGTGTCAACAGCAGTAAGGAAAGCCTTCTTTCTACATTGCACATCTCATAAGTAAGGGCATCACATCCAACACTAAGAAATTTATAACTCCTCTCTACCCAACCCTCATCAGACCACTAACAGAGTACAATGCTCCCTTTTGCATGTACCTCACCTGATACCTGCAGCAGCCAGAGAGACCACAGAGGTTTCCCACCATGAAAATTTAGGGCCTCCAAAACATGACCTATGTGGAAAGACTGAAAGCTCTGTTACTGTACTCTGTATCCTACAAGCTGCTGACAGGCAACTTGTGCCTGGCCTACAGAGCAGTCTCTGACCCTGCCCTAATGGAAATGCTGTATATCCGCAAATCAAATGGGACAAGAGTCACTGGCTCCAGGGATCTCAACCTAGCCTGTGACATTAACAGAACATGCTGGGCAAAGAGATACATCTTCCATAGACTGCTATTCCTCTGGAATAGACTTGCAATTCATGTAAAGTAGAGCTCCTCAATAACCCTATTCAAGCACGACCTAGACAATTGGATGGGAGCCCATAAATTCACCCTAGGGGTGGCACCTATGTCCCTCATGGATAGGGGCAGTCGGTGCTGATTATAGATTCGCTCTGCGAATAATATCTAACCAAAGTCAGTTAGGGAACAAAGGTATGACATAGCTAGGCTTGTAAAGGCTCTAGGGACATTAACCTAGTAATCCCTTATGAACCTTTGTAGAATTAGCAGATCCTTGGTCTAAGTGGAGAGGAGCCAATCATCTAAATCCAGGAACACTGGGAACTCTTGCAGTCTGTAATAGGCTGTTACTGCTGCCATGCATTTGGTGAACACCTTAGGGGCTGTGGTGAGTCCAAAGGGCACAGCTCTGAACTGAAAATGACGGTCTCCCAGCTTGAAATGGAGAAATCTCCAGAAGTGTCTGTGCATCTTTATGTGATAATAGGCATCCTGGAGTTGAAAGAGCATATCCAGTACCAGGATAAGCCAAGAGAGAGAGAGAGTAGAGGCAAAATAGACTGCATTGTAACCATCCAGAATTATGTCTGCTCCACATACTGGTTAAAATGGCTTATGTCCAATACTGACCTTGGGTCCCCTGATTTCTTTGGAACTAAAAAAAAAAAAAAAAAAAAAAAAAAAAACTTGACTAGACACTAGATCCTACTGCATCTGATGGGACCTGCTGGATGACTCTTTTTTGCAACAGCTTGTTTACTTCTACTGTTGCACATTTCAGCTGATTGAGTGGTGTTAATGGAATCCTTACTTTTGTCTAAGGCATTATTAAAAATGGCATTGAGTATTCTCTGGTTACCATCCTTAACGCCCAGGAATCTAAAGTGATGGCCCGCCATGTTTGAGGGTGTAGGGGTAGGTGCCACCGACTGCCTCCAGAGCGCAACAGTCAGGCAACCCTTCAATAGCACTGGAAGGATTTCTTTGAAAAAGGCCAGTGAAATCCTTGGTTTTGCAGTCCGTTCTGCCTCTTGGACAACATCCATTGAAATTGCCTCATCTGCCACAGGGAGTTCTGTCCAAAAAAGCTTCCTGGGTAGGACCTTGCAATTTTGGGAAAATTTTCTTTCCTCCTCTCTGATTCCTGGAAAAGGTTCTCTGAGGAGTTGAGAAACCAATTCCAAAGGCAGAAAGAGTCTTACTGACTTGTTCACTTCTCTTTAGTGAGTCTTTAACCTTTGGGACAAATAATGTAGTACTATCAAAGGCAGCATTGGAGGAGGACATCTTAAAGCCCAACAAAAAAAAAATCAAATAATTGCATCCAACCATGATGGCATAAGGCTACACCAGTACCTGCTGCTCTAGCTGTTCCATCAGCTGCATTAGAAAGCAGATGCGTGGAGACATTTGAAATAGAAGACAAAATAGCTGGAATTCCACTGTTTTCTGGATAGCCATTGGCAAGTTACCTGAAAGAGAACTGGTGATCCCTATGGTCAAATCTCTTTGGTACTGAATAATGTGGGCCATGTAGTTCAGCACTGTCAGGGAAGAAGTTGCTGAAGTATATGTCCATTTTCCAAATCTGGCCCTAGACTTCCTGATAGCGTGATGGACAGATGAACTCTCCCCCGAGAGTTCCTTCTTTGTTCATGTCGCTATGACCACATTACCCACAGAGGACCCTTACTCCAGTGAAGTCTGTCCTTTGCGACCACCAGAATCCTGTCAAAATTCTTGGCTATAGGCTCTGCTGTATTAGCCTCCTTTCAGGCTCCCTAAGCTACTAGTTCAATAAGAGCATCAGGGGGGGTGGGAACCTCCCAGGGTGTAGAAGAGGCACCTCCCAAGGCCTCCAGGAACACAGATTCTTCTGGGGAAGGCATATCAGTGGACCAACCATCTTTTTGTTTTACCAATTCAAGAATTTCTCCAAGGAGACGTCTCTAAAGGGGGATCTAGAGGAAGCTTTCCCTTCCTCCAAATCTATTCCTTCTGTGATGGAGTCTGGTGATGAATCCAAGTGTTTTTGCTTTCTATGTACCTATTGTTGGGGAATATCTGGCAACAGGTCGGAATCAGACTGGGAACTCAAGGAGAGTATTTCCTTGAGACTTTTAGAGACTGACTGTCCCTGTTGACGAGAAGGAGAAGAATAAGTCTGAGGTTGGGTCAGATCCAGAAGGGATGATGGCACCTCTTCTTTCAAGTGAGAGAGGACCCAATGGAAGGTCATGAAGGCTGAGGAAGAGAGAGGAGCAGTGGAAGTCTCTCTACAAGTTGCTACTGAAAGAGACACTGAAGCCCCAACCCTTCCTGGAGTTGAACTCTCTCCCTGAACTTTGGCTATGACTCTTGTTTTGATCTGAGACAGACAGGGTTGTAGTAAGAGCTGAAGTGGATAGCACTATTGGCCTCAACATGGGCGTTCCAGAGATTTTTGGATTAGAGGGCTACAGTTCTGAAGGATGGACTTGCATTGGAGTCTATCATGGGAGAGTTGATGTTTGTGTTTCTTGTTCTATCAAAGGGGAAGGAGCCAGCAAGACTCTCAACTGCATCTGCATCTGGAGAAATGTCCACAATATCCTATTGATGTCAGCTTTGGTGAGATTTCTCAAAGAATGGGCAAACCTAGAAGAAGCAATTAAAGCTCTGAAATGTAGTTGCAGAATGGATCCAAGGGTAAGTTGGATCTGGGGCAATAAGTCTGGATGAAAATGAAGAATTGATCTGAGGCTTTGAATCTGAAGGCTTCAGTATTTTTGGCTCTGGACCCATTGAAATTGTGGGGTCCAGGGACTGTTTTCTAGTCTTTATATGGCTTTCTCAGAAGTCTTTTCTTTAGGTGGCTTTTTTTTTACCTTAGGAGTTTCCCTATCCTTCTCTTTTCCCTTCTCTTTCTCCTTTGGGGTAGAAGCTGCTGGGGAAACTACAGAAGACCCTGAAGTTGATGAAGAGTCCTTTTCAAGATTAGTTTGTCTCTTCTGCTCTGAACAGCTTTGTGATCAAAAGAAGCTCAGGTTTCACATTCTGCCTCCAAATGTGTTGCTCCCAAATAATATACTACCAGGGAGTGAGGGTGCTGTGGAAAAATCTTGTGGCCACATTTCCCACAGTTTTTTAAAACTTTTGTCCTGGACACCGTATGAATGCCAAATTGGTAAAAGTGCCTACGATTGCTGTAAAGACAAAAGCTAAAAATAAACAAACTATAAATACTTCCAAAATGGACATCTGATATATATATATATATATATATATATATATATATATATATATACACATATAAAATGTTTTGTGAAAGGACTCAATGTGCTTTTTTCCCTTCCAGACTTACTAAGCAAAACTTAAGTTTTAACTAATGCTTGTTTGATAAAAAGAGAAGCAACATGAAAACAGTGGTATCTATTTTCTATGCCATAAAAGGGCTTAATTTCTTAATTTCCATATTTTATTTGGATAAACAAAACCAAACATACAATTGTGTAATACGTAATTCACTGAAAACAAAACTAAGAACACATTGTAGAAAAAACAGGAATCATCCATATGGTTCCTGTTCTTATTTGGATTACATTCAAGATGAATATTCTGCAGGAAACTTAATCCCATTTCTTGCTTAATGTTGGACATTCCTTTGAGCAACACCACCCAAGATTATTATGTAGGCAACATGGGAAAACATAAAAAAACTTTTTAGTTTAATTTCCTTAAGTAACTAAAGCAAGGATGTTGTTCCCTTATCAGCTCAGCGTGTTATTGCATTGTATCTGTAAAATTCCATTATTTTTCACCTGGGCTGTGCCTGCAATTGATCAGTTATGATCAGCTCACTGCAAAGGTAAACATAAGTTTACATCAAACAATTTAAAAATGTATTTAAAGTGAGGAGTTGCGGGAGCTGCTCCCTTAATAGCCAAGTATGTTTATTTGCTGTACTTAATGACTTTGCTAGAGAGGCAGACAGTGCTGCCCATACTAGCATACCCCCACACATAACCTCTGGAAACTTCCTAGTTAACATTCTTAATAAATACCCATGATACATAATGACACAACTGGGTTGGCTTGCACTGCTAGGCTTATAAAGGCTATGGTAGTCGTTAACCTTGTATATACCTATGAACATAGACACTGACTTTTTTTTTTTCCCCCCCACATTGAAGTTAGTGGGGACCGGGTCTATTTAATAGCCAAGTTCTCAGACAGTCTCTGCTTATGTTTTTTATAGCCACTGCCAAAGTTGTACAAACTTGGAGGGGAGGTCCCTAGCACAGTAATTACAGTTATCAATACTATGATCTTCTCATAAATGTAAACAAAAAAATTATGCAGATGGAAGCCTTCTAGAGACTCTCCCACAAGGATGCCTAATATATATTTTTTCTTGGAATATCTTTCAAGTGAACCAAAAAAAGAAGTTATTTACTTACCATAAAGTTCCATCGGTGTTGTCCATTTTCATTCTTCCTCACCTATCTGTCTCAGATATGATGCTAGGATCCAGCTTTGGATCATAATTTCAAGTTCCTCCCTCTTCCATAAAGCACCACTCTGTACCTATCTTCTCAGATCAAGTTTGCTGCCTACTGTCTATAGATGTTACATAAAAAATGGGACAGGTAAAGAAAAACAAGCCCATCCTGGAATATGAAGCTTGTATTATCTTCCAAATATCCTTCTGAGAAAGAGTAACCTGGAGGATGGCTGGTAGGGAAGGTGAGGAAGAATGAAAATGGACAACATAGATGGAATGTTTTGGTAAGTACATAACTTCTTTATCTGATGTCCTTTTCATTCTTCCTCATCTGGGGGTCAGAATCCCCAGCATTGCAACTCCTGGGAGGCCCTCAAAGAAGGATATGCAGGAGCACGTTTGGACCAAAGAAAGCTCCAATTTTTGGAGACAATGCCCAAAACTTTAAGTGTTACTCTGGAATAAGTATTTGAGCCAGTGACTAAGATAAATAACATCAACATAAATAACATCAAAAATGGAGAAAAACTAAGGGTAATACTGCTCAATGCCAGAAGTCTAAACCTCAAGATGCACGCCCTCGAAGCCCTCCTCAGTATGGAGAACATCGATGTCTGTGCTGTGACTGAAACCTGGTTCAAGGCTCCTGAGAGCACCCCAGCACTATCAGGTTATACCTCATATCATGCGTTCCGGCCCCAAAATCCGGACTGAACCACAAAAGGAGGGGGGAGTATCCATATTCATAAAGGATACCCACACCTCCAGGTTAGTGGCAACGCACGAAGCATCGGAGACCATCCAGGTGCAATTAACCATAGGTAAAACTGCCCTACAGTTTGTAGCATGCTACAGACCACCTTCTCAAACTCAGGAAACCCACACAGCCTTCCTGAAGACACTGGAGAGTATGAATGTCTCTCCAAACACCATCATATTGGGTGACTTCAACTACCCAAACATAGACTGGGAACATTACTCAAGCCCCAACACCCTAGCCCAAAGGTTCCTGGAGTTCATAAACTCAAATGCTATGGAACAACTAGTCACCATTTCCACAAGAGGAGAAAATATACTAGACCTGATCATCACAAACATGGGGACAAAATGCTCCACACCGGAAGTATATCCCTCATTGGTGAGATCAGACCATAAATTAATCTCATTGGAGATCCACATCCCGCCCCCAACCCCAGCAAAAAAGACCACAGTGAAGAACTTCTCAAAAGCAAACTTCACACTTCTTAAGACTGGAGTGGTATCCTTCAAGGCCCCCGAGCCATTGGAAACCACAACCCACACTGCTGAAACCCTTACAAATGCCTTCTACGAGCACCTCCAGGAATGTATGGATCAAGCAATCCCTAATAAAATCAAGACCCTTTCCACCAAAGGCAGGCACCCGGTCTGGTGGACCCCAGCCATAAACAAACTCTACAACAAGAGGAGAAAGCTACTACATGACAGAGCAAAATCCCTAAAAGGGAAAGGCATCTCTGATCAATACTAGCAAAAAACTACGATCACTCATAAAATCATCCAAGGCCAACTTTGAGAGAAAAATCGCTAATGACACAAAAGGCAATCATAAGGCCTTCTTTAGCTATGTTAGAAACCTGGGTGGAAACTCCCAGATATGCTCAGAATTAGTCCAAAATTATAAAAAAATCACTGAACCCACAGACATTGCCAACATACTGGCAGACAGGTTCAGTGCAAATTTCTCCCTCCCCCCCAAAAGGAGAAATATCTATCCCACCAGAGTCTAGCCTCCCAAACATCTCAGATGCCCAGGTGAGAGCTGCTCTCTCTAAAGCAAAAAACACAGCATCAATGGGACCGGACAGTGTCCCCGGCTGTGTGCTACACGAACTCAATGAGGAACTAAACCCACACATAAGGCTGCTGTTTAATCTTAGCCTTACTACAGGATATGTACCCAAAGAATGGCGTATGGCAACTGTGGTCCCACTCCACAAAGGCGGTGCTTCTACGGACCCTGGAAATTACCGCCCCATAAGCTTGACGAGCCTTGTCTGCAAAGCTATGGAGAGGATCATAATGGAACTCATAAATAAAGACATTGGGGACCTACAGACACTGGATCCTACCCAATTTGGCTTTGTCAAGGGCAGATCCTGCCTCTTGAACTTGGTCGACTTTTTTGAAACAGTCACTAAGGCCATTGATGAGGGTAAGGCAGTTCACACAGCCTACCTTGACCTAGCAAAAGCGTTCGACACAATACCCCACTCGGGCATCATAGAAAAGCTCACCAGCTTAGATGTAAACCCGTATTTCACAAGATGGGTTGCAAACTGGCTCAAGGACAGAACACACAGGGTTAGAGTTGCTGGTGCCATGTCAGACTCTAAGCCGGTCACGAGCGGTGTCCCACAGGGCTCAGTCCTGGGCTCCCTCTTGTTCGGCATTTATTTTTCTGAAGTGCAGGCAAACATAGGGGGATTGTGGCTGACAAAATTTGCAGATGACTGCAAACTGGGCACCATAATTGATACTCCATCAGACACAGACATCCTCCAGAGAGGTCTCATAGAAATGGATAACTGGTGCCAGAGCCATGGCCTTAAGCTAAATGCCAAAAAATGTATAGTCATACCCTTTGGGAAAAACAAGGTAACCCCTAATTACCACATAGGTGGTAATTCATTAAACACGGAAGAAGTTATCAGGGACCTGGGGACCCAAGTTGACAGTAACCTCTCTTTGACACTCACATTGCCAAAGTGGTTAGGAAGACCTTCTACATTGCCCACCTGATCATGAAGGGATTCACATCCAGATCAGGAGAGGTCATTGTACCCCTGTACTCTTCACTTATCAGACCAATGATTGAGTACAACGCCCCATTCGGAATGTACCTTACCCGACACCTGCAGCAGTTGGAAAGACCCCAAAAGTTCCTCACCAAAAGGATAAAGGGGCTCAAACATATGTCATACGATGCCCGACTGAAGAAACTCCAGCTCTATTCAGTCGCATACCGTCTGCTCAGAGGTGATCTGTGCCTGACATACAAGGCCATGTCCAACCCGGAATTAATGGACATGCTCCACCTCAAAAAATCCAAATCCACCAGAGCCATGAGAGCAAGAGACCTAAACCTCAACACGGATATAAATAGGACGTGCTGGAGGGACAGATTCATCACCCAGAGACTCCCTACACTATGGAACAGAATCCCACTCCATGTGAGGCAGAGCCCCTCACTGACTCTGTTCAAGAGAAATCTTGACGAGTGGATGGGAGATCGTAGGTTTACCCCAGGAATCATCTCTGTGTCACTGCTGGACAGAGTCACAGCAAACTAATGGGTATAGTATTCTCATCCTAAGGGGTGGTGAAAGCCACACACACTCTGGCTAGGCTTATAAATGCCCTAGGGCAGATAGCCTAGTATGAACCTATGAACCTAAAAGAAGGTTAGGTAGAGGGTTAGATGCAATAATCCTAAGTGTCCAAATTGCTGTATAATGAAGAGGGAATAACAGGCCATCTTGGAAAATTTCAGAGAAATATATGTAAATTGTTAATCGCTATGTAATCCAATGTAACTACTGTCTGTTTATTTTAACTGTGGAGCTTTTCTCCCCGGGCCTCCGCTGAAAATGGACCTACGTCCAGTCAGACACTCCCGGTCAACAAATATAAATAAATAAATAAATAAAATAAAAACTTAGTAACTTCTTGTCAAAGTAATGAAGAAGAATTCTTAACACAAGCGGTTAGGAGGAAGGGTAGATAAGTAGATTTTAGATATTAGACAACTTAGGTCTCATATAATAGTGTGGAAGATTAGCATTGGACTCTGCTGCATTGTAGTTCTAAGGGGTATGCAAAACATTGCAGCCAGGATGGCTCAATTAACAAAGAAGTGGTCTTCTTCTGACTCTGTAGAGATGGGTATAGCTTAAGTACAGTTCTACTGTTCTACGGAGAAGCACAGCCACATACATGCTGTGAGACTCCACGAATAGCGGCAACAAACAAGGACTTCCAATGAAGTCAGGCAAAGAAACACAGAGCTATGTGGGCAAACCACGGGTGTCCAGTACGTGCCATCTGACCATGAAATGTCCTCTGGTGAATGAGACATGATTTGCTCTGAAATGCCAAGAAATGGCAATGGGGCTCGAGAGGGGAGTACACTCTTACTCAACAACCACAAGGGTACAAAGAAATTAATGGGTTGTAAAAGATCCAGCGCTTAGCATCCAAGGTAAATCAGTGATACCCGGGTTGGAGGCAGCTGCTAGCCTGCTGCCTGGAGGATAAAGAGGGAGGGGAACCGAATAGCCTGTCATGTATACATTACCTGATCTTACTGCTGTATCCATAGGAACTCCACATTCCGTAGGAGGCTAAGGGAAGGGGTCTGTAAGATGAAAAACCCAAGAAGTTATAAAGGGGTATGAATTCTCTAATACTGTAGTTGCACCACCATGGGGGATACCCCCCAGGAATAACCAGTTTGAAGGATGACTATCTTGAGAGAACAAGCATTCTTTTTATGAAAATAACAGGGAAAAGGTCAGGAAGAAAGGGAAGAATCTCTCTCTCCACCTGTATTTGAACATGGTATGCAGATAGGGTGGTAGCATTCGAGTCCTAAATCCAGTGATACAAAGAGAATTTAGCAATGAATGACCCCACTGGGCCTGAATGAACTTGTCCGAGGTGGAGCCGAAAGGAAGGGACAAGTACCCTCAGGCTCATCCCCATTGTGGGGTGTTAGTTTGAACAAGAATTAAGGATTGGCAATCACACAAGTAATGTCTGAAGAAAATGACAGACATTTTCAATTCAGAAAACTCATGCTAATGCAAAAAAAAAAACAAAAACAAAAACAACTGTTTATCCATGTACCCTCCAAGTCTGTAAGAGGGACACTGCAGAAATGTCCTGATATTCTAACCTCTGTACACTAAAAACTGGTGGCCATAAAAGTTGCTCTAAAGGTCGTCAGATTCTCACAAATTCAACCTCTTCAGATCCAAAGGTGCCAGATCCAAGGAAACATTTAACTAGTTGTTGGATCCAAGGAACACCTCAGATCTGAAGGAATGCACACAAAATTCAACCCTGTCAGATCCAAAGGTGTTGGATCCAAGAAAAGAACCTCAACAAGTTGTCATATCTGAGGAATCTGAAGGAATGCCCACAATTTCAACCTTTTTGGATTCAAAGGTGTTGGACGTGAGAAAAAAAGTTCAACAAGTTACTGGATCTGAGAACACCACAGATCTGATAGAATGTCTGAAAGATATGTCCCCAGGATCTGAAGAGAGAGTTATTCAGTGGTGTGGTTTCGAGGAATGAGACAGGCTAAGATCCCAATGGAAGAATCCAGATACCACCAATCCTAAGGAGGCTGCTGGAACATGACTGCAAACACCTTGAAACATGTATTTAGAGTAGCAGTGAGGTCAGTCAGATCAAAGGAGTAGGATTTGATGACTGAATGGAAATTTGAGGAAGGAAATATGATGGATCAAATCTATCAGACCCATAGGAGACCTGGGGTCTGAGAGATGCCCTTGGAACTACAGGTCCGAGTCCATGGATCTGAGTTCCTGAAGAATTATGAGAATTTATTTTGGGGATGGGGGCGTCAAAGCCCAAAGAAACCAAACAGACTCTGAAGGCAGGTGCACGCTCAATCTCTCTTCCTTTTTTCTTCTTGCCTCTCTCTTTCTTTTTTTTTAAAAGAAGCAAACAGGGACCTCCATCATCTGAAAAGAGAAAAGAAAATTTTATATTGCCTCTTCTTCCACCTAGGTACTGGAGAATGCAGGGCTAATATCCAGGTCCACACACTCTGAAGAGCACAAACAGATGTGCCCACATCAAAACCTCCTCAGCAGATCAAAAACTGTCTTTAGGGAGGCACAGCAAGAGAAGGCAAGAAGACAGACCAAATACACAGCTGCACACTGAAGAAACCCAGGAGGTTTGCCCAGAATGCTGCACAAAACAACAGTCATAGAAAGAAAGTACAGTTGTGTATACTTACCATAAATGTAGATGTTCAAGTGTATTCACTGTTGAAGTTATCACATTTGGGTTATCCCTGCCAGGGTAGCCCTCAGCCGGCCCGGATACCAGAGGCTTAGTATTTCTGCATTGGTTGCTGTCGCTTCAGGACTGACATCAGGTCTTCAGTAGTATAAAGTAAGGCAGCTGATGCCATTACATCAGTTTTTCTTGCCCTAACCTGTCAGGAGCCCCCAAGTGGCAGCCAGGTTCTGGTGGGAGAACCCCACCAGTAGAAAGTAAATACCAATATGTTCCTTGTAAGGAAAGAGAAGAAAGAAGAGGGGGTGGAGGCAGGGAAACCAGGACTGCAACAGTGAATACACTAGAACATCTACATTTATGGTAAGTGTACACAACTGTACTATGTTCTTTGTGTTTCACTGTTGCAGTCATCAGATTTGGGTTGATTCCCATGGCTGAGAAAATGGGTGAAGGCAGTCAAGGAAACTAGGGGCTGGCTAGGATTTCCTGCAAGACTGCAAGAGGCAAACCCTGCCCTGGATTTG
Organism: Protopterus annectens; assembly: GCF_019279795.1. NCBI lineage: Eukaryota > Metazoa > Chordata > Ceratodontiformes > Protopteridae > Protopterus > Protopterus annectens. Next base: position 1,138,138,588 of record NC_056733.1, on the reverse strand, counting down.
GATAAGATAGGCAGGTGATCGTGTTTGGTAAAGGTGTGAACAGATGTCCAGGTGGCAGCCTCCAGGATGTCCCCGGTGGGGACTCCTCTGAGGAAAGCTACAGAGGTGGAGGCTGCTTTAGTGGAGTGAGTCCTGACCCCCATGGGGAGAGGCTCTCCATGTTGCTTGTAGAAGAAATGGATGCAGTGTGCTATCCATTTGGAAATGGTTTGTTTGGAGATGGCTTTGCCCTCTGCCCCTGCAGCAAAGCTAACAAGCAATTGATCAGACTTTCTGAAGGATTTAGTCCCATCTAGATAGAATCTGAGCTGTCTGTGCACATCTAGAGAGTGCAGGATCCTTTCCCCCTTGTTCTGTGGGTTAGGAAAAATGGTGGGCAAATGAATGGATTGGTTGAGAGCCACACTGGACACCACCTTGGGCATGAAGGATGGGTTAGTCCTGAGGGATACCCTGTCAGCATTGAAGACTATGAAGGGTTCCACAGCCATGAGTGCTTGCAGCTCAGAGACCCTTCTGGCTGACGTGATGGCCAGAAGGAAAGCTGTCTTCCAGGTGAGAAATTTTAGCTCTGCCGAAGAGGCTGGTTCAAAGGGGGGGGGGGGCAGGGTGAGCTTTTCCGACACAAAATTAAGGTCCCAAGCTGGGGTTGGTGCTCTTCTGGGTGGCCTCAAGTTGCTAGCCCCTCTTAGGAACTGTTTGATCAGAGGGTGTGAGAAAAGGGGCTGCTCAATGGGAAAATGAGCAGAGATAGCAGAGGGATGAATTTTAATAGAGGAAAAAGAGAGGCCACTGTGTAGCAGGTCAGCTAAGTAATCCAGGATGAGAGGGAGGGAGGGCTGTGCCGTATTGGCGCCCTTAGCCTGAATCCATTTGTCAGCATAAGACTTTCTAGTGCTAGGGTGTCTGGCCTCACGTATAACATCTAGAACCTGTTTACTGAGGTTGGCAGATTGATCGGGAGATAGGGAATAAGCCAAGCTGCCAAATTGAGTGTCTGCAATTGGGAATGCATGAATTCCCCTTCCCTCTGGGTCAGAAGGTTTGGAATCTGAGGAAGATGCCATGGTGGCAGTGGGGAAAGGCTGCGCAGCAAGGGGTACCAGTGCTGGCGAGGCCAGTCTGGAGCTATAGGAATTGTCCTTGGTTTTTCCTCCTTTATTTTGAGCAGTACCCTGGGGATGAGAGATAGTGGAGGAAAGGCATAGACTGACAGATTGACCCAGGGGAAGGACGGGGCATCCACTTTCCAAGCCATGCAATAATGCTCCCTGTGCAGAACTTGCTGAGCTGATGGTTGGTGTGGGAGGCAAAGAGGTTGACCTTCGGGGTGCCCCATTTTTGAGTTATTAGGGTGAAGGTTCTTCTGTTGAGTGACCACTCATGTGGATCCAGAATATTTCTGCTTAAGTAGTCTGCCAGAGAGTTGAGAGAACCTGGTAGGAATTGTGCTAACAGGTGTTGCATGGCAGAGGCTTTGTGCCAAAGGGTCATGGCCAGCCTGCATAGAGTGTAGGAGTGAGTCCCTTCTGGCTTGCTGATGTACCACATCACAGTGGTGTCTGTTTTGATCAGGAGTACCCCTGGGGAGAGAAGGTGCTTGAAAGCTACCAAGGCATGCTGGACAGCCATCATCTCTTTTTGGCTGATGTGCAGATGGATTTGCTGTGTGCTCCATTGTCCCTGTATGCACCTGCCATCCAGGTGTGCACCCCAGGCATAGTCTGATGCATCTGTGGTGAGGGTCTGGGCAGTGGGGAGTGGTGAGAAATGTAGTCCCTTGTTGTGGGAGTATGCTGTTGCCAACCAAAAAAAATATTTTCTGAGGCAAGGTATTATAGGTATAAGAGTCTCCAGGTCTTGACAGTGTTGACACCAAAGGCTTTTTAGGTACCACTGAAGTTTCCTCATATGCAGTCTGGCCATATGGAATGAGTAGAATGCAAGATGCCATGAACCCCAGAACTTGCAGTATTTTCCTTGCAGATAGCTGGGGTCTGGTGACTAGTTGAAAGATGTAGGCTGTCAGGAAAGTTTGCTTTTCTGGTGTAAGGAATGCCATCTGGGATGCTGTGCCCAGGCTTGCTCCCAGGAATATAATCCTTTGGGTGGGTACCTATTTGGATTTATTTTCATTGATTGTGCACCCGAGGGAGGTTAGTAGGCACTTTACAAAGGCCAGGTGCTTTTCCTGGCTGGCTGCCTGAATTAGGCAGTTGTCTAAGTATGGGTAAATCTGGATATTCCTTTGTCTACAAAAGGCAATGGCCGGAGCCACACATTTTGTGAATACTCTGGGAGCAGTAGCTAACCAAAGGAAAGCACAGAGAACTAAAAGTGCTGAGATCCTGCCCTGAAACGGAGAGATTTCCTGCATGAATCCCTGATAGGAATGTGGAGGTAGGCCTCTTTTAGGTCTAGGGTGGCTAGCCAAGCATCCTTGGAAAGCATGGGTAGCAGCTGCTGGACGGTGAGCATTTTGAATTTTTGGATCACCAGGAAGATGTTTAGAATGGATAGAGGATGGGGTGCCAGGTGCCCTCTTTTCTAGCTACAAGAAAAAGTCTGGAGTAGAAACCTCGGCCTTTCTGTTCTGCAGGAAGGTGCTCTACTGCCCTCATAGAAAGCAGAGAAAGGACTTGCTTTTGCGCCTCTGCCCACTGGTTTGGAGGTAGATCTGGGAACCCTTTTGGAGTTGGAAGGGTGTGTAAAGAAAATCTGTATCCCTGGAACACTATGTTGAGAACCCAGCGGTCATTGGTAATGGTGGCCCAGGTGCTTGCATGAAAGGAGAGTTTTCCTCCTAGGGGTAAGTGAAGGTGGCCACAGGGAGGGGGTGGGGGAGGTGAGTCATTGTGAGTTCTTACCATAAAGGGGTGGCTTAGAACTCCCTGGTTTTGAAGGGGAGGTAGTCCACTGCTTAGATCTCTGCATTCCCTGTGGCTGCTGTCTTGGGGGTCTGGTTCCCCGGGGTCTGGGCTGAACTGGCCTGGTGGGAGCAGGAAAGGACCAGTGCTTGGTGGGACAATGCCTGCTGAACCTGGGTGGCTGGACCTGTAAGAAATCCTTAACTGTCTGCATAGATTTTGCTTTTTCTTCCATCTTTTTTAAGACCTCTTCTGCCTTAGTGCCAAATAAGTTGTCTTTGTGCAAGGGGGCATCCAACAATTTAGATTTGACATGGTCTGGCAAGGGCTGTTCCTTAAACCATGCATGCCTTCTAAGGGCAGATCTGGTGACTGCTGCCCTGCAAGAAGCTTCTATGGCATCAAAACCATAGTGCAAGGTGTGTTTAGTTACTTGACTTGCAGAATGCATTAACTGTTGTAATTCTTTAGATTCTGCACAAGCAGGAATGAAGACATTTTTTGTTTCAGGAGTTCCAGGGTATGTTGCTGAAATTTTAACATATGGAACTGACAATTTAGTACTCTGATAGCAATAGTAGCTGAGGTGTATACTTTTTTACCCCACCTGTCTAGTACTCGGGAATCCCTATCTGAGGATGTGGGATTTTTAGCAGAAATTTCCTCAGGGTCAGCAGTAGGACTTTTAAAAAGAAATTTGTGCGAGTCAGGGACTCTGTAGTACCTGTCTGGTTTTCTGGGTGCAAGAGAGAGGGTGTCAGGAGTCAAACTGGATTCCAGGAAAACATCCTCCACAACATCCAGGACTGGTGGGATGGCCAAGGGTCTGTGCTGTGGAAGATCTAAGAATTCCCTAGGTCTCTTTTTAGACTGAGGGCAGTCCTGACTCTCCCATTGGAAATGCTCCCTTAAGGTATGAAGGGTTTCCCTAAAGGAAAAATCCTCTGGGGGAGGCCGAAGGAATGGAATCCGCTGCATCAGAATTCTCATAGGTAGAGAGGGGTTGCATGTCTTCATACTCAGATGCATCAGAGTCATCTGACTCTTGTTCAGACAAAACTATAGGGGACAGATCTCTTTTCCTTTTGGAGGGGGGTAGCTTGGCTTCTTCTGATCAGCATAAGGTCTTCCGCCATTTTAAGCATTTGAGACTGAGGCAAGGAAGCAGGAGCCTGAGATTGGGTCATCAGTTTCTTGGGTGTGGTTCGTACCCTGGGCCTAAGAAACTTGGTCATTTTGGAAAGAACGGTAGTCGCGAAAGAAGATGTTGGTTTGTGTCGAGAATCCGTAGTGCGAAGGACTTCTTCGGAAGCCAGTGCCTGCTCAGCTTCTCCGGACCCTTCCAAGGTACAGACGACCACAGGATCCTTAGTCAAAGAAGAGTTTTGCAGCATACCAGACTCTGAAAGGGTCTTGGTAGTGGCCTGCGAATCCACAGAAGTGGGCATCAGGGGCTGAGAAAGCGCCTTACTGAGGACCGGAGGAACTGACGACTAGCTTAACAGGAGCATCGTCGGTAGGTTTGGACCTGTGCGATCTGTCTTTATCCTAAAATTTTTTTGGAAGATCTGCTGTCGGATGGCTTACCGAAGCCATATCGGAGTTCGAGGACTGTAAGCAAAAATATCTAGCTACAATAAGGGCCTAACGATGGATAGTTCTGGCATTGAACAAAGCACAGAAGCGACAGCAGGGGATGTCGTGGTAAGGACCTAAGCAAGTGACACAGTAAGAATGAAAGTCTGTGTGTGGTATTTGCTTTCCATAAGCGAGACAACTGTTAACTTTTTCTGACATCGGTTAGTGCAAGAAAAAAGGATCCCCAATGAGGTACTTAGCTTTAGAAGACTTCAGCTTCAGTTCGGTAGATGAAACTCCGGTAGTGGCCGACCGGCACTCGTGCAAACTGCTTCTGGCTCCATGGCAAGAAAGACTGATGTAATGGTGTCGGCTGTCTTACTTTGTACTACTGATGACCTGACGTTAGTACTGACGAGACAGCAACCGATGCAGAAATACTAAGCCTCTGGTATTCGGGCCGGCCGAGGGCTACCCTGGCAGGGATAACCCAAATGTGATGACTGCAACAATGAAACATGAACATCTGCCAGAGAAAAACCAAGCCCCAGGAGGCCACCACTATGACCGCACTGAAAGCAAGGAACTCTTTTCCCATTTCTTTTCCTGTTTTGTACTTGATTCTGAAAATTAAGACAAGGCAGCAAGCCACAGTAGCTACACTCTAGGTGAAAATAACCAAAAAAGCCGGTCTTTCAGACAAAGGGAGAACAGACTGAAGCTCCAAGAAAGCAATGGAAAGGACCAATCAACAACAAGGAGGGCACCAAAAATACAGAGGCAGTCTAAAAGCATGAGCTCACGACCACAAAACAGAGGGAGGAAGGGATTGTCAACAAAGATCAAAACTAGATGAAAAAGAAATAAGATATAATAAAAATAAATTACCTACAGCTAGAGTCCTAGGAATCCTCTGGCTTACCTTTTCAGGTGGCAAACAAGATCTGAGAAGATGGGGAGCAGGTGGTGCATTATGATAATAGGGAGGAGCTCAAGATTAGGATCTAAAGTCTAGAAGATTCGGCCGAGCTGGATCAGAAGCCCACAGGTGAGGAATAATGAAAAGGACAACATCAGATCATTGGTTATTATAAAAATAATGTATACTTATACTGCCACATGTCAAAGACCAGGAATTGGCAGATGACCTAATGATGCAAATGAAAGGAACTGCTCACTTTAAGCAATAAATATGAATGAAGTACAGCTCACAGTTCTCCTGTTTTAACACCTGGGTTCTTCTACAGACCATAATGTGAAACTGTAGTTGCAGTTGCCTAGTGATATCAGACTGATTACAAAAATGGCAGCAGGCATGGAACTGATATCCACCTTCAGTTATTCCCATTACATTTAATTCCTACAGCAATGATCATTATCATTAAAATCTGTTAATTTTAAAGGTTGAACAGTACAAATTCCTTCTGCAAGAGCACAACTGAAATTAAGCATGGAACTACAATACTTAAACACAATAAAATGTTGACTACAATACAGTAAAACTACATGTTGCACTTTACATTCCAGAATACTTACGATTTAGAAAGGAGAATAACTAAGAAAATGTATTTCCAAACAAGTTCCTTGGGGACAACAAATGTGCCAGTATTAGAGCTTTAAAACATAATTACTTTAAAAACTGAACTGAATGCCACTGGAACTGATTTGCTTGCATTACCTTAATATAAAATGTTTCTAAACTCCAGCAGTGGCTGGAAAATTTTGCTGCTAGAAGTTCAGTGGATATGATAATGGCTTGCATGCACCTACAACAAATCACAGCACCTGCAAATGGAAAACATACCACACATGGCTATTCAGTGAACAATCCATGTAACCCATCCAGCAATGTGAACATAGGAACAATGACGTTTCAATTCTGACTTCACTGCTGCCTTACACTGATATAAAAATAATTAAAGGCAGTCACACTGAAAAATGTCTCTCTTAATCCATAAGCACTTTTCCAGATCACTGCAAGACAAACACTACACATTAAAAAAAAATGCCAGTCTGGTTATTTAAAGCCAAGCAATTTTAATGGAAATTAAATTATTATTATGAATTTTGACCAACTATTTAAAATTATTTGCCCATTAAATGCTATGCTTCCTTGTTTACACACAAAACATTTTGCTCCTAGTGGCAAAAATGAATCAGAATATATGGTGGCAGAATTTTAGGTAAATTATAAGAAAGCAAAAAAACTGTGACCAAGTAAAGACAAAATGTAATCACAAAAGTCACATACATGTTTTCTCTAACAGTGCAAATGCTTTTTCACGTGAATAACTGTTTCTGTCCTTTTAAGTTTTATCTCAGCATGATTCCATGCCAAGGCAAACAGAATATAGATCTGACTTTGATTCCCTAATCATACAGACTAATACTCTTTCTATTCAGTAACAATTCATTAGACCAATTTGCCCACATATTTTACATATAGACAACAAAAATGTATGTTTTACATCATCAGACAGGTTCAGTTTTAAAGCACTACAACAATGCAAGAACGTATCAAGTCTCAGCAAAAATACTGCCAATATGCTTAAAATAACTTATTTGGCTTGGCAAATTCAGGATATGTTCCTGGCCTGCAAACATAACAGTTTGGTTAGGAACTGAAATGAACACATTGCTTTGTGCAGTGGTTCTTCCTTCCTTGAACATACATCAGAAAAGCCAAATATATTGGAATGATGCAATAAAACTTACTATATTTAGCACACTGAATCCACAGATGCCATGCAAGTAAAACGAATGTTCAGTTTAAAAATGCAGAAGGAGAACTTGCAATCACATAATCTCATATGTCAAATTAACTGTAGTTACCAAACAGAGCTGGAACAATTTCAGTTTTGTAAGGTGAAAAAGTACAACTTTTTGTCAAAACCCATCAAAATAATATACTACAGTGTAGTTGGTCTATGACTGTCACATACAGGTAGTCATCTCAAATGGGCTGCATTCCACAGTGCAAGGCAAGATAACAGATAGTCAAACATAGATCACTGTTGCAGTAGCTTCTTTACTGGAGGTGGAACTACTTAATAAAATAAGCATACAATGCATCAGAACTGTAGGTGCAGCAGCACTTGGTCAGCATAAGGGACACAGCTAAGTAAAGCTGAGCTGGGGTGGGACTCCTTTTCACTAGGAACATTCAACTGTACAGCAGTGGAAACACATAACTTTAAGACAATTCAGCTTAGGCTACAAAATGCATTAAATGACACTTCAACAAAACTTTCCCTGCAAATAAGGTTTTGGAGTACTGTGATTAACAGCCATTTGCAAAACAAAAACATTCCATATTCAGAAAACAAAGACCTCCTGCAGCAAATCCAAAACTAAAAATCCAGTTTTCATGCAAATGTAAGTACACTTCTTTAAATGCAAAATAGAGTCTCCCAAATGGTGATTTTTCTAACAGTTATTTTTCAGTCAATAAGCAATGTATAACGTTAAAGAATATGGCACCAATGAAGGTATCAGCATAAACAAGGCAAAGGTAGACTTGAAAAGGCGACAGGTCTGTAACTGTTGTATCTAATAATAACTCTGATGAACAGGAGTGACATACAATGTAGTACAATGGAAATGCAGAACACTGGGTGCAACATACACACAAGTAGTCTATTAAAGTAATTCTTAAATGGAGGGGATTACCATGTTCATAAAATTTATATTAAATATTGCTTAAGTGGTAACAAAAGTCCAGTGTATAACATTTGTTCATCAGTGGCACAGATGTGAAGCATAGAATGTTTGTTCATTGATTCAGCAGTGGTACAAATGTGAAGCATACATCATTCATTTATTCACTAGTGGTACAAATCTGAAGTATCCCATGACCTGAAACATCTCTCATCTATATAGTATCCACAATGGCACATTTTCATTAAACATTCTGTCAAAGGCACACAACCTAAACTGGTATTTACAAATTTATTTTTCTTACTATGAGGTTATTTATCTTATTACTAGGTACTTCAACAAGCAGTCACAATTGATACTTCCTGTCTCAGTGTACTAAACCATACATCAAGTTAATGTTACTGCAGTCAAAATCACTGAAGCAGCCTTTGTAAACCATACATCTGAAAGTTCTGAAACTATGATCACTGTGGATGGTTAATGACATCTGAATGTTGATCTGCAAGTCGCGGAATTAAACGTGTACACATGTAACGTTTGGTCCATTAAAGAAGTTCAGTAGAGTGCCTGTGTGACAATGCATACACTCCATTTCTGTACATCGAGAAACACTGTCAGTGGCTACATAACTCACATGTTAGGCAATCCCAGATTATTCAACAAAGAAAAAGTCTTGTAACGAGTATATGCACAGATAAGATTAGCAAAGTAATTGTTTTTTATTCCATCCACTGAAATAGGAGGATGACAGTGCATATTTCACATACATCCCACTTCTTAAGACTCTGCAATTAATACAGAGGTAAAGAAAATGGATGGGTTCATCATGCTCTCAGTCACTTCTGATAAACAAAGGAGCCTTGTATGCGATGGAAGACCCATATGCATGTGCATGTAAGATGTTCCCCTTACCTGAAGGAACTAAAATCTGTAACATGCAGTCTTGTTTTGCTCCACTTGCATGTACCACTTCAGCACAAGACCCAGTAACAATAATACACTGTAGATGCCCCTGACAGAAAATATGTCTGTGCAATGATAATAATGAAGCTGTTTCCCAGAGTTTATGAGCAATATTTTTAATGAAAAAAATTAGTGGAAACCAACTCAGATGGCCTCCTTTAGTATCTCAAAGGGAAAATGCTATGCAGTCTACAACAGCCCTGCTGGTTGTTAGCTCCTTTTGTTATAATGATTCAGTGGAGTTAACTGGTAAAAATTTAGCAAGTTTATTCAGTGATGCTGTGTTGTGAAAGTCAGATTCTTCACTCATCTTGAAGAACAACTCCTGCTCCTTTTTCTTCTGGGTCAACTCATCTTCCAAAGCCTGCAAGGGAGAAAAGACAAATTTTAAAACAAATGTACAGCATTTTCACTAACATACAGCTGTCATTCTTCTCTCCTTTATGTGCATGACTAAGACTTCTAAAAAAACTGCTGCAAACAAAAAACAGCAACCACATCAAAAGAAACAATAAAACCGAGGTTGACATTGAAGTTAGAAAAGCTTTATTAAAATCCCACCAGATTTTACCACAAAACACACAGAAAACATGCATAATACATGTATACAAATATGTTTACATGTTGCAGGTGCGCACACACACACACACACACACACACACACACACACACACACACACGTATAAATGTATAATTATATATGCAATATATTTGCAAAAAGTACCTAGGGTTCTGGAATTTGATGAATGAAACATCTGGTACTGCAGGGTGTGGAAACAAGTTTAATGATTAGTGACAAGAAGACATTTAATTTATCACATCCCCGAGCCGTACATATTAGCATTATTAATGTTTATGTATTTTTATTACTTTCACGCTTTCCACTTATTTTAATATTTGCTGCTCTGTACTCATTTATATTGTCACTAGAACACTAATGAAGTAGTTGGACTTATTTGAGTTCAACAAATTTTTTTGACAATTTTTAATTGGCTAAGGATACATTTTTCTCTTGATGGTCTAATTAATGGAAGTGTCATGGTAGCCTGAAGTGTTTACACACAACTCTCTTACAATGGTTACTGTTATTTCATTTTACACCTTGTTCTATATTATTTTCTTTTATTTTTTTTTTTTTGTGGCTTCATCATCCTTAGTCAAGCGTTAAATATATGAGGTCTTAACTCTTCACATCTAATGCTTCTATTTGCATTTCCTTGATCACGGTTCCACATGAAGAATAACTGAGTGCAATTTCTATTTGTATGCTGATAGTAATGCAAATGTTTTGCGGATTTTTCTTTTTAATCTGTGGTTGCGTGATGACAGAGGTGCTATTGTAATGAGTGTGGGGTAAGTGCAAAATACAATTACTTATATGCGGCTGAAAATTCAACCAATTTCTTCTGTCCACTTGTAACTTCAACTATGGTATGATCAACAAATAGTAAAATCCCTAACTGTAATATCAATGGATTAACGTTTTAGATGGGTGGGGGAGGGCAGCTCAATGGGTATTGTGAGCACCTTTCTGTGGTAAGCTTTGGGGATGTCTTTGACTAGTTAGTGTGTGGCTTTGAGTTAATGGACAAAGGTATATTAATATTTTATTTCCTGTTGCTTTAAATGTCTAATTGTTGCATTATGGATTTTTTATTACTTTTATTATATCTGGTCTTTTTTAAGGGTATCTGTGTTTTTATTACTGGAAGGTTTTATCTATTTATGTATCTACACAACTACCTACCTACCTTTGTGGTCTGTAGGTGAGTTTTTGTGGAGTGTACTGTATGTTGGCACTGTGTATTGTCTGTGATGACAGACTGCATGCATATGTAGAGTAGCAAACTAGTACTGTGTGTTTTTTATGGTTGTCTGTGTAATTTGTTTCCTGTGCTGTTTGGTATTGTGGTTTATGTTATATGTTTGGTGCATATATATGTGTAGTTTTATAACTCTGTACACTGTGGCTTATATTCTTTGCGTTGAAGTTATACATACAGTTTGGTTTTCATTGTGGTTGAGATTGCTCTGTATCATGCTTATGCATATGACATTTTGTGATTGGGCTTCTTTATATTTATAGTGTGGTGTTCACATATAGAGTACAATGACAATGTACAATATGTTTTTTAAACTGCATTTGGTTTTTGAAAAAGATATGAATTACGACACAGGACTTTAAATTTTAACAATAACATAATAGTGTTGTGCTTTTTAAAGTGCTTAAAGTTCATAACAAGATATGCATTATGAAACAGTTATAGAGATTTTAGTGTACATGTAGTAACTTTTTTTACAGACATATCTTACTTGGTCAGTTCTTTACTGTAGTCCTGCTACACTTTGAAAGAAGAGAGAGATTTGATGCACTTCCTCTGTTCTCATTCATCTGTCTGGATAATACACACTCGTGTACATCTTGCTATATGTAATATGTAGCAGGACCAGCCTTAGGTCAACTGGACTTATTGGGCCCAACAGCATCCCACTCCCACTCAGGGCCTTGCACTAGGCCATGGCAAAGGTCACTATGCTTTATGTGGCCTGAAAGATTTGCCTGAGAAACACTACAGCAATGTGCACAGCATTTTCCTACTTGCAGCCTTGTTCCACAGCAGCTATGAGTTTTGTGAGCGGAGCAGACTATATCCCCTATCATGCAGTATGCTAGTGGCTAGTCTTGTACTATTGACACTGCAGTTTCCTACCACTTGTATGAATCAAAAGTGTAAGTCAGTTGCTGTTGATGTGTGTTCAAGCAGGGTCTTCAACCCACAACTGACATCAGATTAACCATCTGTTGTGCATCACTCCAGTTACTGTCACAGCAGATAATAAGAGCAGGCTTAACTGAAGACTGACAGTTGCACTGTGCTTTCTTTTGCTTTTTTTGCTGATGCCAGGTATATGAGCATAATTATAAAAAATAACTGTAGAATAAATCAGCCTTAGATGATGTGTAAACAAACACTAGCAAGCACAAAACAATAAAAAATATCATAAAATGAAGGCATACTGTAATGCACTATAACTTCTGATAACCAAAAGTTAGGACTTAACATTACCAGTTCAACAACATGATGGAAGATCACTTGCTGTAGTTGTAGGTAGAAACAAAATAATCTCATCAGGAAAGTGAAACAGGAGTGGTACTGTGTGCATATAGATGACTGTCTGGTGAGTGGAGGGAGGCAAAGATGAATTGAGAAATGATACAGTAACAGAAAGAGTCAAAAACATAACTGTACTGTATGAATGTCACAGTTTCAGAATCCTTTGCAAAATGATGGGGGTGGAAAACAAAAAATGAAAGATAAGGAAGAGTTTGAAAGGAATGTGAGTTCTAGAAAGCTGAACAAATTGTGAGTTTTATGTGTTCTCCTTACATACAAGTGGATTTCCTCCTACATGTGAAAACATGTTTCTTAGTGGCTAATCTAAATTATCGTTTGAACTGTTGACCTTGTGTCCTGCAATATGGTTGGAAATTATCTGCAAGCAATTAGTCCAATTACCCACTTTAGCAAATAAATAAAAAAATAAACTTTCCAAAATAGTTATAAGCTGTGTGGTGTATATGAGAAATGCCATTTCTAAGGACAGGCCTGAGATGATGATGATGATGATTACATAACTATTATAAAACTAGTAAGGAATTGCCATTTTTAAGAACAGGCCTGAGGTTGTTATTGTTGTTGTTATTATTAAGTATTCTGGGTAGGTTTAACAGTTTTACGTAGTTTTGCGGAAAAAGTGATTGCAGCAAGTTTGAGCATTAACTGGGTGAAGGACTCCAGCAATTCATAGCAGGTGCAGGAAGTGACTAGATGTCTATAAACAAAGAAAGGGAATATTATGAGAAGACCGTGCATAATGGAGTCTTTTATTTAATGCTCTTTCTAGTACCAATGCCACACCAAAGCCATCAAGCCCATTCCCAATGACTCACTTGGCCAACACTTCCTAACATCTGAGGAGAGTGGGTATGGGAGGCACGAGTTTATTTAGGACTATGGGACTGTGATAACGAATACAATTTTACCAAGTTTTCTGTTTTAAACAAGTTTGCTTGGTGTGTACAGCATGCAGTCCCTGCCAAACATGGCTGTATGTGTGTGTGTGTGTGTGTGTGTGTATGTATGTGCCATACCTCTCAACCGTACCGAATTCCTCAGTATTTATCAGTTTTGAGGTCAAAATAACAGGATGCCACGAATTCCTGAATAGCCCTTTAATTCCCATTTTTTCGAGTCGTCACTAACATCATCACTTGCAGGAAATGCGGGATGATGAGGCAAACTGCCAGCCTGTCGGAATAGGGCTTGGACGGTGTCTGTTGTGCTTACTTTTTTTTTTTTCTTCAGTGAGCCTCATACACTGATTGAACGTTCGCAACAACAGGCAGCAGCACATCGAGCGGGGCAGAGGATCTCTACCTTACACAATAGATATACTTTTATAAAATGTTGGAGAGACATCAGTATCAGTATTGAGCATTTCTGTACTACATTACTATAGATCAACTCTATATTCAGGTTTTTACTTGTTTAGGGTGTACATAAATGCTTTCTTGGTTCTTATGTTAGTATAAGCTGTTTTATAGGAAAGGTACTAATTTTGTTTCTCATATTCACCATTTTGTAGTTATTAAACCATACATTATTTTATGCGCTATTATTGTTGTTTTTAAAATGTTTTAATAAAGAAATAATTTTAAGAACAAACACGGTGTAGTACAATATCTCGTTGCCTTTGCACACTGGTCTTCAGTTGTTGTAGTACTAGAGAGAGACACTAGAAGACAAGAAATTATGGCAATTTGCAGTACTTTCTGACATCTTGGAGCCTGTGGCGGATGCAGTAGTAATGTGGATATTGATGAAGTTTTTTTAAAACTTGCACGGTGTCAATATGTTTACATGATTGTCTCGAATGCTAGTTCTTCTTGCTTGAAGATATTTTTTGAACTCACAATGCTTCTGTAGTTCTTATTCACTCATTTAAGTACCGCCAGGCACTTAGAAAAATAAAAATTAAGTTTCTCAATTGGTATACTGTGGCAGATTGCAGAGAGACACAGGAAGCTTTCCCTTGCTGTCTTCAGTGAAAGTTAAACTTGCTGGGGCTGGTTTTCAGACAGCAGAGGACCTGAAAGATATTAGGCCAACGGAATTGACTAAAAGTAAATAGGGGACATTTATCTGACGTTTCCACCTTTGTTGAGAGATCTTTTAAGTAGCAAACCAGTTAACAAGTTTACTTTTGGTTGTTTTATGTAAAATGTTGTATATGTCTTAGAAAAACAGACATTTAAGGGATTGATGTGATGCTAAGTGGTCCTCACTCAGTGTAAACAGACAATTTGCTTCTGGAAGTGCTTTCAGATCTGTCATAGGTTTCAACTGTCCATGAGTTTGGCTTAATATTTTGCTCTCTCATAAAAATTGTGCGGAATAGTTATGTAATAATGAAAAAATGGCAATTCCAGACATATATGTTTAATTACTCTCAACTGCTACTGATTTTGTCTGAATATTGTGTTATTTCTTGCAAAATAAGTATTTTTAGAAAAACAAAAATGGATTGCAGTCAAAAAAATATATGCTCCTTACAGTTCCATACTTCACAAAATGATTGCTGATTCAAGCCATTTTCCATCTTTGTAAGACAGTACTGAGTTTGGTTTTACATAAAGTACTTATGGGGAACTGCTGGACTTCTCAACACATTATGAGCTCCAACCCTATGTGAAGAACATACCTTGCAATCTCTGAGAGCAAGAAATCTGTACAAAACCAAAAGTAATGGTGAGACAGATTTTAAATAGTGCTCCTGTAAATTCAGATAGTTGCTAGAATTAGAAGTTATGTACCTACCATAACGTTCCATGTTAGTTGTCTTCTTCTCGCCTTCTTTCTTGCTGGATGGGTTCGGAGCCGATGCTCGGCTCCGACTCGGCCACTCTAAAAGCTCGAGAGCTAGTTCCACCGGCTCGAGGCTCCCCTATATCCCACAATGCTAGGCGGTAACTCCTCAGATCTCGTTTGAAAGCTAAGCCCAGCAAGGAAATTCCATAAAAGGAACAAAAGAAACTCCTCTAGGTCTGTCCAGGCTAGGGGGAAGGAGGGTGGGACGCAAGAAAGAAGGCGAGAAAAAGACAACTAACATGGAACGTTATGGTAGGTACATAACTTCTAAATGTCAAGTTGTCAATCTCTCCTTCATTCTTGCTGGATGGGACTGCGTCCCTAGCACCTTATCCCGGGTGGCCTATCGGAATAGACTCTTGAGTACAGTGGAACCAAAGTTGGCTCGGTCTCTAGAGGCCAAGTCCAACTTATAATGAGAAATGAAGATATGGGGAGAAGCCCAAGTAGCTGCAGAACAAATCGAATCAATAGGCAGCCTATCTTGGAAAGCTATAGAAGTGGCTAAAGCTCTAGTTGAATGAGCCCTGGGTTTGGATGGCAATTGTTGATGTCTGATCTCATACACAAGGGTAATCAACGAAGTAAGCCATCTAGAGAGAGATACTTTAGAAATTGGAAGGCCCATTCTACCTTCTGCATAAGAAACAAACAGTTGATCAGACTTCCTGAATTGTTTGGTCCTGTCTAAATAGTACCAAAGTTGGCGATGAACATCTAAAAAGTGTAACTTTTGTTCTGACCTACTGGAATAATTAGGGAAGAACACAGGAAGTTCAATGGTTTGATTCAAATTTGCCAGTGAAGCTACCTTGGGCAAAAAGGACGGGTTAGTACATAAGGACACCCTATCCTTATGAAACACAAGATAAGGGGGACGACTACACAGAGCATGGAGTTCAGAGACTCTTCTAGCTGAAGTGATAGCTACTAAAAAGAGTGTTTTCCAAGATATTAACTTTATTGAACATGAAGCCGCAGGTTCAAAGGGGGGAAGAATTAAAGACGCCAGAGCCCAGTTGAGATCCCATTGAGAAGGAGGATCCCTGATTGGTGATTTGAGGAGAAAAACTCCCTTTAAAAAGGCTTTGCAGAGTTTGAGAGACATAATGGAGGACTCTGAAACTCCAACATGAAAGTTCGATATTGCTGCCAACTGAACTTTGATGGTAGACGGGGACAAACCTGAGTGGAAAAGTTCGGCTAGAAAGTCTAGAACTGATTGAATGGAAGCAGTGAAAGGATCTATATTCTTTGACTGCGCCCAATAGGAAAAACGTTTCCACTTGCTATGATAAATCTTCCGAGTGGAAGATTTATGAGAGGCTATCAAAATATCTCTAACTGAGCGAGATATCAGAGGAAGCCTGGCTAGAGTTGGAATTGGAGGAACCACGCTGTGAGGTTCAGAGAAGGGAGGGAGTGGTGCAACTGACCCGACTGATGGGTCAAGAGGTCTGGAACTGGGTCCAGATGCCAAGGTTGCTCCAACAGATAACGGTGAAGAAACGGGAACCAAACCTGTTGAGGCCAGTAAGGGGCAATAAGGATCATGGAAGCTTTCTGAGTGATGGCTTTCTGTATTAGCTGAGATATCAGTGGGAAGGGAGGAAAGGCATACAGAAGTCCCCGGGGCCAATCGTGTACTACAGCGTCTCTGCTGGGGTGGCCTGGTTGGGGAAAGAGGGTGAAGAAATCGTCGCACTTGCTGTTTTGGGGAGTAGCGAAAAGGTCGCAGCAAGGCCGACCTCACTTTCGAAAAACTTTCTCCAACACTGAATTCTTCAGAGACCACTCGTGAGGCATGAGAATAGCTCTGCTCAATTTGTCTGCAATCACATTGGACTTCCCGGGAATGTGCGTTGCTAACAGAAACCGCTGAGAAGAAATCGCCCATTGCCACAGTCTGAGTGCCTCTCGACATAGGGGGTAAGATCTGGTTCCGCCTTGTTTGTTGATGTACCACACTACAGACATATTGTCTGTCTGAATTGCTACAGTTCCCATGGGAAGAGAGTCTTGTAAGGCTTGCAACGCTAGAAGCACTGCTCTCATCTCTAGGACATGTATGTGCAAGTGGCACTCGAAAGGTTGCCACATGCCTTGGACCGTCCTACCTTGGTAATGCCCCCCCTACCCGATCAGGGAGGCATCCGTTGTCACTGTAGCAACTGGAGGGGAAGGGACAAAAGGTCTCCCTAGGTGGAGCTGGGGAGATGTGATCCACCAAGAGAGATGATTCTTGCAAGATTGAGTTATCCGAATAGGATGGGACATTGGAAGTCGTTGGAAAGACCATTGTGTGAAGAGCATCCATTGTAAAATTCTCATATGGAAGCGAGCTAATGGTAGAAGAGGGATGGCCGCCCCCATAATCCCTAAAACCTTCAGGATCAATCTGGCTTTGACTTTGTTGCTCTGCAAGACAAGAGAGACCTGTCTGTGTATGTCTGCTATTCTCTGCTCTGTGAGTCTGGCTGACATGTTGACTGTGTCTAGATTTGCGCCTATAAAGGTAATAATACGACAAGGCGACAAGACAGACTTTTCGTAATTTATTGAAATACCTAGTGTCTGACATGTGTGAAAGGTGTAGTCTCTGGCAAGAAGCAAAAGATGCTTGGTGGGGGCTGTAAGGAGCCAGTCGTCTAAATAAGGAAACACCTGGAATCCTTGTCGTCTCAGATGAGAGGCGACCACTGCCATGCATTTGGTAAACACTCGGGGAGCTGTAGTGAGACCAAAGGGCAGGGCTCTGAATTGGAAATGACTGGTTTCCAGCCTGAAGCGGAGGAATCTCCTGGAGCGTTGACTCATTCTGATGTGATAGTACGCATCCTGGAGATCTATCGAGCACATCCAGTTGTCCTGCCCCAAAAGGTGTAGAATGGACTGCAGCGTAACCATCCGGAACTTTGTTTTCTTGACAAACTTGTTCAAGTTGCTGAGATCCAAAATGGGTCTCCAGTCCCCTGTTTTCTTTGGAACCAAAAAGAATTTGGAGTAGATTCCGGATCCTGTTTGGTCTGCTGGAACTGGTTGAATGGCTCTTTTTGCGAGCAGTTTTGAAATTTCTAATGCTGCTTGCTCCCTTTGACTGGGTGGAACGTCTGGAAGGGATTTTTTGGATTGCTTCGGAATGAAAAGGAATGGGATTCTGTAGCCTTCGGAAATGATAGACTGTATCCACTTGTCTTGAGTTAGGGATAGCCAGGCTTCTGGGTACAGCAACAATCTTCCCCCGACTGCCTCCGAAGGTGGATAGTCGGGCAACACCTCAGGGATGCTGAAAGGGCTTGTCGGAAAAGGATTCTCGATTGCCCTGATTCTGCGGGCCCCCTCTGCCTCTAGGACGGCGTCTGCCATTATTGTTCCCCCCTCTGCCTCTGGAGGGGAATCAACTCTGTGCGTCAGGCAAATCTCCCTGAGATTGTTTGCGGAACCACATCTTTCCCCCTTTCTGGCCTTTGGGGTAAGGCCTAGAAGGAGCAGAAAAATGGACTCCGACGGCAGAGAGAGTTTTGCCATCAGTCTCGCACCTAGTCAGGGTTTCCTTCACTTGAGGACCAAAAAGGGATGATCCGTCAAAGGGGGAATTAGTGAAGGACACCTTGAAAGGGTCCGCAAAGTTACATAGCCGCATCCAGGCATGCTGACGCAAGGCTACACCTGTACCTGCCGCTCTACTTGCTCCATCGCCGCATATGAAAGGAGGCGCATGGAGGAGTTAGTTATAGAATTAAGGGTTGCCAGCTGAGAGTTCATCCTATCCTGAAAACCCGCAGCTGTTGGGTCCTTTAACATTTCGCTCGCTTCCTTGAGTAAATCCCTCTGAAGATGAGTGAAATGACACAGGTAATTCAGCGAGCGCATAGTAAAGATCGCTGACGAGAACATCCGCTTCCCGTACCTGTCCATCGACCTAGACTCCTTGTTAGGAGGATGAACAGGCACCGAAGGATCAGCTAACTCCTTCTTGGTGGCCGCAGCCACCACCATAGCATCAACAGAGATGCCTTTGGTTAAAGAATCCTTGTCCTTGGGGGCAGTGATAAATTTTGATGGTCTCCTGGGAGTGGGTTCCACTGAGTCAGGAGCCGCCCAGGCCTTCTTTGCCACCACTTGCATAAGGGGGTCAAAGGGAGGGGACACCCAGGAGGTGGAAGGGCGAGAGCCAAATGCCTCAAGATACACCGATTCATCCTCTGAAGGGTTGAGGGCTGGCCAATTCCCCCTCTGTTTTAAGATTTCGAGGATGTCTGCAAAGGAGACATCTTCAGAGGGGGAACGAGGGGAACCTTCAGAATCCTCTAAATCAGTGTCAGAGGTGACAGACTCAGGGGAGTCAATGTGCTTCCTATTGCACTGCCTCTTCCTAGGGGGCACTCCTGCCGGGTCAGGAGAGGCCTCGGAAGAGGAGGAGATTCCCACTGGGGAAACTCGAGGAGCTGGCTCTCTACGGTCGGGGATGAGAGTGTGAGTAGAAATCACCAAAGGCACCGTGGAGGGAGGGGCGGAAGGAGCCGACTGTGGAGTTGAACCTGGTTCTAACACGCTCCTCATGACCTCGAAGGCACCCCTGTCAGGCAGAGCCGGAGGTCTCCGCTCCGAAAAGCTGAAGACCTCCCCAGGCACCGACAGTGATGGCTCCGAGGCCGATGTCGGAGCCGAACTCACCAGCGCCGAAGCACCGAGAGGGAGAGCGGGGTCAGACAAGGGTCCGATGCCACTCGCCCCCTCGGAGCCGACGAGGGAAGTCCGGCGCCGAGATTCTTCCAAGGAAGACATCGGAGCAGACGACGGCACCGAAGACAAGGGTATCGGTTCCAACGCCACCACAGTCTCGGGTCCGAGCCGCCCCGGCTCCGAACTCAGAAGAGTCAGAGGAGGAACATTTTGAGTAATGGGAATAGTTCTCGACTGTTGAGTCGGACTTTGAAGCATCTGGGCCAGTGCCTCGGACTTAAGAAGTCGACTCACTACTCTCTGAAGGTCATGATCCGATAGTCTGGAAGACCAAGAGGAGTGAGATCTATGGCTCCGTTCAGACAGCAAAGGTGATGCTGGAGCCGAATGAACGGAGCTGACAGATGGAGATCGGGACCTCTTTCGTTATGTCGGTTCCGACAATTTGATCGGAGACGACTCAGTTATGTCTTCCTCGGCTCCGGCCGGAGCCGAAAAAATAATAGGGGCATGCGTTCGAGATTCATCGGCTCCGGCCGGAGCCGATGTTCGAACAGCCTTTGGACCCCCAGAGGACGGCTCGGAGACTGGAACCGAAGGTCTGGAAGGCTTAGAGGGTTTCCCCGAGGATTGAGTCGAGGAACCCTCAGGCTTCAATAAACCCCTTAAAATGAGTTTATTTTTGCGCTCCTGCAGGACTCTAGGGCTGAAGCCATGGCAAACAGCACATGAGTCCTGCAGGTGCAAAGGCCCCAGGCAGTATACACAAGAAGTGTGACCGTCTGTCAGAGACATCTTCTGACAACACGAGTCACACTTCTTGAAGCCTGAGACCTTCGATTCTTTGGACATGTCCAAAAACAAAGTCAAAGTGTAACCACAAACACACACACACTGATTACACTTGTAATATTTTTAAATTACAAATTAGTAATTAACTTAAAAATTAAAACCCTACAAAACACAAACACTCCAACTACTAAGGTAGGGAGGGAATGGGCCTAAAGCCCAAGGGAATAAATTTAGCAAATTTGGGAAAAAAACTGGGGAAACTTGACTATAAAGGGGAGTAAACTACTTAACTTTGGAAACTATGAGGAAAGCTAACTTAAAAAGGGGGTCTATCTAAGATATTACTCAATATTTCAACTAACCTGACGAGCCGGTTGAAAAAGCACCTCGATCGCTGTAGCGGCAAACGAGATCTGGGGAGTTACCGCCTAGCATTGTGGGATATAGGAGAGCCTCAAGCCGGTGGAACTAGCTCTTGAGCTTTTAGAGTGGCCGAGTCGGAGCCGAGGATCGGCTCCGAACCCATCCAGCAAGAATGAAGGCGAGATTGACAACTTAACATTAACAGGTTTAGGTTTTGCATTATTATGTATTTTCTGAGGGATATGAAGTCTGAAATTAAAATGCCTGTCATTATTTATTATTATTTAGTGACCTCATGTTGGTATCCCACAATTCCATTGGTGTGGGCAGGGTTACTTGAGTATGTATGCAAATTTTATGTTAATCATTTTCCCGATTTTTGGCCAGTTGTACCTACTTTTCATGGGCCTTTGTACAGATTTTTGATGTTTCCAGGCTGAGATGTATGGTGTGATATCACTTCACTTACCAAGAGAAATGTCTACTTTTGTTGTAACATGTTTTTTGACAAAATATAACATAATAAACATACTGTTTTACTTTTAATGAGTGGTAATAGCATACATTATTTTTTAAATTCTTTAGTGAACCACAGTTTAAACAATGACACAAGTACTTTCTTGAAATCTAATTTAAAATACCCTTAAATCCAAGGAACCAGTAGGTGTTGGAAGTTGGGGACAGAGATCAGGTGATAGGTGGAAAGCTAAGCTGGGAGGCCCCACTATAATTAGCCAAAATGGGCCCCACAGCTGTTACGGCCAGTCCTGTATATACGTCTGCATATGCAGTTTATGTACTGCACTGTTTACAAACAACATTGCTTTTGTCTTCTTTACACTGAGACAAGTTTGTTAGTTAAGCCATTACTGAGGTTTGACAGGTCTCGCTCTAACTAGTCCTTAATTTAAATGGAAGAAGGGCCTGGTCTGTAAATGACCACTGTCATTTGCATATATAATGACTGTCAATATTAAACTAAAGATAACAATACCCCCCCCCAACTAAAGTACTACACCCCAACAGTTAGTCTTTAAATTTAAAATTGTTTTTGTGTCCAAAAAAGTACTAATCAGCAGCAAAAAGTTAATGAACCATAGGGGTGGCATTCATAGACAGCTGCTCAATAGCACATTGCTCATGTATGCACAGTTGGTCTGCGCACCAGCATGGCACTGGATCATATCAAAAAGTAACTGTTTAATAATCAACTACCCAAGCAATCTGAATAACTGTGAACGAGGTTAAGCAACCTACCTCTACAACGACAAAGAAGAGGCCTGAACATACATATAACAACACATATGCACACATAAACACTAGCACAGAGGCTTGCAATCTCAATATCTCTACATCCCAAATGTTGTATATGTGATAAACTGGGATGCCTCTAAATTGCCCAGTAGTCTCTCTGCATTTAGATGTCCTGCAAGGGACTAAGACTAGGTATTCCACCCAGAATCCGTTGTCTGGTTTGCATCTAATGCGTGTCAGGATAGGCTCCAGCTCCACTGAAAAGTGAACAGGATAGAGCAGGTTTTAAAAAACTCATGTTTTTAAAATACATTATTACATACAATAGAAGCACTGGCAGTAGTACCCATGCTGTGAATTTAAGACTTTCTGACTTAGCATTAAAAAGGCTTTGCTGCCTCACAGTGCCCTATCATCAAGGCTTATTTGTGGATAGGGTACTCCATGTGTGAAGTCTGCAACTATTGTAAAGTCCAAGATTTGTTAATGCAAGTCTTAAAATAGCAAGACTGAATGTGCAAAAATGGGGGAAAACACACAAGTCTGAGACAGCTGCATCCCTTTCCCACAAGTATAAGCAGTCTCAGAGTTCTTAGGTTAGATTACTTTGACAGATGGTAGAATCTACCATCTGTCTTATCTAACCGTAAACTTCTCCAGAGCTTGAGCTCTGTCCCTTCTCTCATAGTGCACCTGTCTTTCCCGTAGCTTTCAGATTGCATGCGCCTCCTCAGCAACCAGCTAAATTTGAAGCTTGTATTTTATTCACTGTTTCCTGTCAGACTTTTTTCTTTTCTTTCAAGTTTGTTTCTTCTCTCTCTCTCTCTCTCTCTCTCTCTCTGAAAAAAAAGCTTTTTCTTCCCTCTGTCATGACTAGATGAGCAGGCCTAATCAGTCTTAACTGGATTTTTTCCTTCTGTTCTTTATTTAAAGAGATTGTTCTCACTGTTGCTCTACAGGGATTATTTTCAGGTTTCTACTGTAATTGTGCTTATTGAGATTGCTAGTTGTTGTCACAATGTGTAAAAAAATGTGCCTGCCATGGTGTCAAAATTCCAACCCAGTACAGCCATGTGTTATGAGTTATACTGCCTGAAGTTGGAGCATCTTAACCACCTCCAGTGGAATACACAATGCCTTTGCGCTATGTTTTTACAGAAATGTAAAAATAAGTTAATATTGATTTACTTCCTTGCTCACAGGATCAAAAGTAAAGAACAGAGTCTGAAAAGAAAGATAAGGAAAAAAATAAAGACTGGATGACACTTCGTCAGGTCACTTTCCTCCTCCTCTTCCTAGGACTCCAGTACCAGATTTGACACAGAAGGCTCAGGCTCTAGTAATGACCACTTTGCAGCCAAGATCTTCCCTGGTTTTGGTACCATCTCATGACAAGAAAATAGTTACTGACGGTTGCTTTCTCCAAGAAAATTAGGCAGCAGTAGTTCTTCTAAGCATGAGCTCTAAGTTTCTGGGTTACTACCCACATTTGACCTCCTTTATTAGATTTTATAAAATCTGTCCAGTGTGTGTGTGTTTTGCATCCACTGGTATCAGATGATGAGGGCCTTTTTTTAAGATGCACATTGATATGGGTGTCATCCTATCCCCCTCTGTTTCCAGAGTGGATCAGTTTGGCTCTAGGATCCCCATGCATGATGCCTCTTCTCCAGTACAGGTTGGCATTGGTAGGATCAGATCTATTGGTGCTACTCTCATTTTTCTTTGGGTCAGAGTCCTCAGCTCAGTCATTGGCACTAATGTGCTGTGTGCTGTTTTCGATGTTCGGGTCTTTGGTGTTCATGGCACCAATCTTGATACTGCAACCATCTGGACTGTAAGCTTCAGGGGCTCCAGACTTGGGACCATTCCCATTCACCTCAACTGGAATGGACATGGTACTGAGGTGAACATCCTCAAGGATGAGAGTTGCTGCATCAGCTTTCAGTTTTTTGAGAGGATCATAGCCTGTTCATTGATGCAGGCAGAGGAAACCCTACTGTTTTTTGCTCCACCCATTTTCAATTCATTCTGTGACCTTAGGCCCTCATCATCCACCCAGGGATAGAGCAGGTATGAATATCTTGAACCCTCACTTCAACATGGACCACAGGACTCTTTGGGAGCTTTGGATAATTCCCTCTGGAGCCTTCCTGAAGGCATATGTGCAAGAGAAGACATATTTCCCCACAGAATCTCTAATATCAGATACAGACCTCAATGAAGGGAAGGGTTCTCCAGAGTCCATTCCTGAGGACTCCAGATTTGACAAGATCTTAGAGATAATAAGGCAGAGGGGCAACTTGGCCCTCTGACCCTACTTCCCCAGATGATTTTTTGAGGCATTTAAATATAACCTCCCAGTTCCTTACTTCATGGGAGGTCCCTCCTGCCAATTGCATAATGGAACTGGTAGCGGAAAGAGCATGACAAGAACTGGACATGACTAAATGTATGCCAAGGAAGCCAGGTGAGTTTTTGGGCTTCCCTAAGGACAGACCAGACTGAGGCAAAGGCCCACTGGTAGACTATTACTGAGGTGGCTGCTACCAAATGTTAACTTTCTTAGGAGAATGCAGAGATCATCTGCCAGATAAGGAGTCCAGGTTGAAGAAACACATGGGAAGAGAGTTTATGCCTCAGGTGCATTCACACTTTGAGCTCTAAACTACTTCATGCATTCAACAAGATTCGAATGAGACCTAAAGGAGCAGATGCTAGACTCCTTGGGAAAACCTGCCCCTCCAGCACATGCAAACAGACAGAATCACAGGTGGTGAAGCTGTTGACCATTTAGAGCCTCTCTATGAATCTGCTACATAATGTAGCTCAGTGAGAGCAGGAGGCAGAGGGCATCACCATGAGATGCCTCACCTGCCTGCATTTGCGCTTTCACAGACAACTTCAAGGCACCCTTTAAGTTCCCTTACAATAAGCCTCCCTCTTCATAACAAAAGTTAAATAGAAAACTCTGAAGAGCCAGCAAGAGGGAAATAGGCTGTTTGCATTGTGAGTGCACTTTGAGACCCCTCAAATGCCCTTTTCCATGAACAGAAGGAATCTACAAATCCCAGCATTTCTCATTTGGCTCTTCTTCAGATAGAAGCAATTGCAGAAGAGGGGGCCTGTTTAATGGACTCCACCACAGGGGCAGAGAAGGCATGTAAAACCAGGGCTTCATAGGTCTCTCTTCTGGAAAGCAGACTAAGCCTCTCTGAAGGTTTGCTTGGCTGCTCCTCTCTGGAGACAGTCCGGGGGCAGTCTCTCTCTTCACCTAGGTTAAGGATGGTCATCACATTGGGCAACTGTGTTTACAGCATAACTAAGTAACAAAAAGTAAAATAATCCAACTAACAATCCAAAACGAGGAGGCAGAAGTTAAACCACAATTCTTTTATTCCACAACAACGAGTGCTTTCGTCTGAATTATATGGACTTCATCAGGAAAAAAAATGTGTTTACAGCACATTATCCAGAGGCTCAGAAGTTGAGAATTAAGACAGAAGGAAAGTAGTGGAACAGGTTAACAGCTTCAATTATCTGGGAGAAGTGGTTAAAAAGAGAGGAAGTCTGCATCAGGTGGTCAAAGCTAGAATCAGAGTGGCAGCAGCCAGCTGTCACAGAGTGTCAGGGGTAGTGTATGACAGAAGAATGTCAAAGAAGTTGAAAAGTAAGGTGTACAAAACAGTGGTGTGACCATTACTAATGTATGTTACAGAAACCAGTGTAGTAAAGGCGGAGCAGTTGTGCAAGCTAGAAATCATGGAGATGAAGTGCCCAAGATGGGTGGCAGGATGCACACTGTGGGACAGACGAAGACATGCGGGCATAAGAACAGAAGCCAAAGTAGCTCAAAGTGTAGAAAAGGTCAAAGAGAACACATTACAGTGGTTTGGGCACATGTGCAGAAAAGCAGAAGACATTCTGTTGAAGAAGATTAGAGACAGACAGAAAGAAGGCAAGAGGAAACAAGGGTGCCCAGCAAAGAGGTAGATGGATTGTGTGAGAGAAGACCTGCGACAGTTAGGCACGAGTAAAGAAGTTAGGAGAATGGCATTAGAGAGAGATGGCAACAGTTGACACAACACCCCAACCCCATGTACAGAATGGGAAAAATGGGGTCAGTGATGATGACAATAATTAAGTCTCTTCTTGCGAACTTCAGAAATGTCATCCCTCTCACTTTAGATGTACCACTCCACCAGCAGAGAATAACTGCAAATAAACTGTTAAATCCAGGACAAGCTACAAAGCCAACATCAAACACCATCCCTCTCACTTTAGATGTACCACTCCACCAGCAGAGAATAACTGCAAATAAACTGTTAAATCCAGGACAAGCTACAAAGCCAACATCAAACACAAAAAGAAACTAACAACCAATTCAATACCCACCTTATACAGACTGTACATTCATTAACCAACCAGGCAACTAATCAATCTGTTGATGTCCCTACTCAGTCATATATCATCCAATATTTCTCCTGCCAACCAGTTCCCACAGATATCATCAAAAAATTAAAGCCTGCTACAAATGCCCCCTGTAATCTCTCTGGCAAATATCTTAAAGTAGCAGCTGAGGCTATTGCATATCCAGTTTCATTTCTGATAAATCAATTCAAATCTGAAAATAAAGTCCCCTTATTATAGAAAAAAATATTCATTATTCCACTTCACAAGGGTAGAATCAATACATTATCTTTCAAACTCTATACCAATTGCCATTTTATCTCTCCTATGGAAAATTCTAGAGAAATGCATTCATATGGAATTTCTCAACTAGCTAATAGATAACCAACTTATGTCTTCAACCCAACAAGGCTTCTGTCCTCATCAAAACACAACTACTGCTTGGCTGAATTTTGTTAATACTGTCAACACCTAGAGAAACACAGGCATCTTCTGCCATCTTCCTACACTTATCAAAAACTTTTTATTCTGACTCCTATTTGAAATTCTCAAATAAGCTCATCCTTATGGCTCAGCAACTTTTCACTGCAATGGTTTTCATAGGTACCTCTCGAACAGAGTACAAGTAATGAAATGGAAAAATTACTTCTCCACCTTCTTGCCAGCAAGTACTGGTGTCCCACAAATATCTACACTAGGTCCCATACTTTAAAATATTCATTAATGGCCTCTACTAATTACTCAACCCCAATTTGCTCTGCAAAATCTCTCTCTAAACTCCAAGACCTTACACAACAATCTTTATCAGCTGAAATGTGACTAAATCATCCACAACTTCTGAATCCTAAAAATACTCCTCTTCAGTCCAAAACAACACTATTCATCATCTCAGTCAACACCATGACAGAAAAAAGTCACATGTCCTCTATAATTGTCACTCTTACCTTCAGCTTGCTATATCATGACACCATTTATCTTCATTCAGAATCCTATGCACCACAGCCAGTCTTCACCAATACCAGAATAGTTTTACTAGCATCTCTCAGCTATATAAATTGTTTTGTGACACTGCTCACCCCCACCTGCTATACTTGTGATATAAACCTTATGATAGTGATATACATGTAATTGTCTCAACCTGATTTACAATATTAACATTTTCTGCATAACCCAATTCCTTCCCTCACCTCAATTTCTTTGCATTTAATACTAATCACATGATCTATTAGTCTATGAGTCCCCTTCTACTTGGTGGCTCATTTTTTTAAAGCACCTGTACTAAATTATAACTTGTGACATATGGAAACTTTCATTTATAAAAAAAACAAACCATTAACATGTTCATGGTTACAAACGTTATGCATTACATACTGTTCTCTACAATATAATCAGTTCAACATTACATACGTTGGTCAATTCTTGCCTTCCCTTAAACCTCATTCCTTCTCCAAAATATATTTCTGCATGTATTATTCCCACAATTTCCACTTTTTCTATGTAATTCATTCCTACCCTTTTCTAAAGATTCCATTTCCAGTTCTTTTATCTCTGTTACAATATTTACTACTTCAAATATGGTTGGTTTAGACACCAATATCCATTTTCTAGTAATTGCTTTTTGGCAGCCACCAGAAAAAGAAGTTATGTCTTACCATAATGTTCCATCAGAGTTGTTTCTCCTTCGTTTATTCATTACTCTTGGTATTTGGTTCCGACCTCGGAACCGAGCCGGCCTTTTTTCAAGCTCACGTCAGCCACAAACCTCTCGAGCTAAGATTTTACCCATCATGCCCTTCTCGCTGTTACCTCAGATCTAGTTTGCAAGTTGGAAAAATGAAGCTGGTGCTACTTCTGGTCAGACATGACCTAACAAATGGAAAGAAGGACAAATGAGATCCACCAGAAACCTTCGGAGGGGGAAGTCGGGTGGGCTGTAATGAATAAACGAAGATGAAACAACTCAGATGGAACGTTATGGTAAGACATAACTTCTTTATCTGATGTTGTTAATCTTTGTTTATTCCTTACTCTTGGGACAGAGTCCCGAGCTATCTTTTTCCCTGGGCGGCCCTAGGGAAAGACATTCCGGAGCATCATAGAACCAAAAGAAGCTCTGCATCTGGAAGCCAAGTCCAATTTGTAATGAGCAATGAAGGTATGAGGCCTGACCCAGGATGCGGCTGCACAAATGTCATTCAAAGATGTTCTAGCATGGAAGGCTGCAGAAGTTGACACTGATCTTGCAGAGTGGGCATTTACCCTGCCAGGTAAAGGGATACTATTCTTGTAATAAATTAAAGTAATACAATTTCTCAACCATGTAGCTAAAGTAACTTTAGAAACTGGACGACCTAATCTGGATTCAGAAAAGGCCAAAAACAGCTGGTCAGATTTTCTATTAAATTTAGTCCTGTCTAGGTAACAACAAATTTGTCTATGGACATCCAAGGTATGCAGGCAATATTCTCTTCTGTTAGAATGATTAGGGAAGAATACTGGCAAATCAATAGTCTGACTGACAGACAACTCAGAAACGACCTTGGGCAAAAAGATCAGATTTGTCCTTAATAAAACTCTGTCCTTGTGAAAGATGAGGTATGGGGGTTTGATAGACAAGGCCTGTAATTCAGAAATACATCTGGCAGAAGTAATTGCAACCAACAACGTTTTCCATGACAGATGCTTTAGATTACAGGTAGATGCAGGATCAAAAGGAGAAGTTGTCAAACCTTGAAGGACTAAGGCCAGGTCCCAAGGTTGAACAGGTTCTCTGAATGAAGGCTTTAGTTGAGTTATGCCCTTCAGAAAGGTCTTACAAAGTCTGTGTGACATTAAGGAAGAGCCCTGGAAGCCATTATGAAAATTAGAAATTACAGCCAAATGAACACGAACTGTGGAGGCTGCTACCCTCGATTTAAAATGATCTGACAGATATTCTAGCACAATAGAAACAGGGGCTGCAAAAGGGTCCATTTGTTTATCTTGTAGCCAGACAGAAAACCTCCTCCATTTGCTGCGGTAGAGTAGTCTGGTGGATGATCTAGGAGAGGAAATCAGAATGTCACGCACAGGGGAAGATAGAGCATCCTGTCTGGGAATCATTGGAAGTGGATAAACCAAGCTGTCAGTTTCAGGCTGGATAGATTTGGATGAACCAGATTCTGCGGGTGAGAGATCAAATCTGGAGTTGGATTGAGAATCCATAGTCGATCTAGCAGATGAGGCCACAGGAAGGGTTAGAGGACTTCCATTCACCTCTCTGCTTTAAAATTTTGAGGACGTCACCAAAGGAAACCTCGTCAGAAGGTGAATGTGGGGACCCCTCCCCGTCATTGTAATCTGTGCCTTCGGTCAATGACTTTTCCATGGAGTCCATGTGCTTTCTCTTACATGTTGTCTTGCGGTGGACTTCCTCAGTGGGAGACTCTGGGGAAGGCTGCAAGGACGGGGTCTCCAGAGGGAGAATGGCCCAAGACTCTTGCGCACAGAGTCTGGGGGTTGCGACTTGAGACAAGTGAAGCTCAGAGGAAGTAGTAGTCTCCGACAGAGGTGGCCGAGAAGCAACAGCCGGTGTTCCTCTCCAAGGCTGGGAGGGTCGGCCCACCGAGGAGGGATGCCTCGAAACCTCCACAGAGGTCGGAGTATAGGTAGGAGTCTGTGGACAAGGGTGATCAACCACAGGGGAGAGACACTTTTGAAGGGGCAAGAATTCCTCTGGCCAAAAGCAGTTGATCTGTAAGACGCACCACATCATGTACAAAAAGGCTTTTGGTAGACCTCATTGAAAGCCCTGAAGGCGATTCGAGCCTGTTCAAAAAAGGGATAGCATGACCACTGAAAGAAGGTGTCTGAGTAGGTAATGTCTGCACCAAAACTGGTGGTGTTTGTATAGTCTGTGCCACTAAAGCCGGCACAGAAGCAGTATGCACCAAAATCAAAGGTGTGGAAGAATCCTGCAGAGAGAACAGTGTCGTCAAAATTGGAGTTGTCTGCACCAAAACCATGGGTGCCGAAAAGGCCTGCACCAAAGAAATTGGTGCTGAGGGGTTCTGCACCGAGAAAACTGTCAGCGCCGAAGGCGTCTGTGCCGAGAAAACTGTCGGCATCGAAGATGTCTGCACTGGGAAACTGGATGGTGCCAATGGAATCTGCACTGAGACTTCAGTCGGTGCCAAAGATGACTGTGTCGATAGACCAATCGGTGCAGAAAAAGTCTGCACTGAACTAGTCGGTGCCATAGTAGTCTGCACCATGAAGGCTGAAGTCTGTGCCGAAAGCAACGGTGTAGAAGGACCAGCAGACATAAATCAGAGACAGAATCAAGTGAGTCAGTGCCGAAACAGCCACTAGCACTGACGACTCTGACAATTTAGCCTTTTTATGTTTCAATTCCTTAGGGTCTTCAGAGGGAGACGATGGAAGAGACTTGCACCTTTTATGTTTGAAAGGAGGAGAAGATTCCTGCGACCCAGAAATAGCCTCGCAGAAAGAGGTCTTAAGGAGATCCTTTAGTACTAGTTTATTTTTACATTCGTTCAAATTCCTGGCAGAAAAACCTTTACAAATCTGACAGGGCGGCTTCACTGTGAGATGAGGCATGCCCAAACAGTAAACACACAAGTCATGCATGTCAGAGTGAGGCAGTTTGTGTCCGCACTCTGAACACCTCTTAAAGCCTTGACTCCCTTTCTTCTCAGACATTATATCCACAAAATATTCAAAAACTAGGCACACACACACTGTAGCAAGGCCCAAGTGAGGGCAAGGAAAGACTACCAGCAAAGGTAGTAGAAGATACCAAAAAGGTAAAAATAATAAAGAAAGAGGAGATGTAACTTAATAAAGTTGAAAAACTAAGAATTCTGTGAGGAAAAACTCAAAAAATTATCAAAATATACACTTAGCTGGAGAGGAACGGCTCAACATGGCTGAACAGAGACACGTCAAACTAAATATAAGGTAACAGGGAGAAGGGCATGATGGGTAAAATCTTAGCCCAAGAAGTTTGTGGCTGATGCAAGCCTGAAAAAAGGCCGGCTCGGTTCCGAGGTCGGAACCGAATCCCAAGAGTAAGGAATAAACAAAGATTAACAACAACAGATTTAAACTTAAAAAGGCCTGACTACGTCTAGGCAATTCAGATCCTGTATCCCAGCTCAAAAATAATATCCTTGGTTACAACCATTTGTTCACCAAGTATTTCTGACAAAGTGCTTTGTAGGAAGTTTTTAAAGTCTGCCAACTCAATGAAATTCCAAAACATATGCTCCCAGTTGCATCTTTCTTCTCCATCATACCTTCAACATTTGCCATCTACATGGGAAAAAAGTCTTTGCAGTCTGCTTGGGGTATAAAACTACCTATGCAAACACTTCCAAGCAAAAATCCTAAATGTTCTAGACTTTGTTGCTTATTTGGGAGCCATACATCTATCCCCCACTGTTTCTTTGTAAATTGCTTACTTAATCTCTCTTCCCAATCTTTTCTAGCCTCCTCTGACTGATTCTTACAGTTATCCTATCATGAAATATTGTAGAAGTCCTACTAATTACCCCTTTAACAACAGCTTCTGTTACAGATTAAACTTACAATTGGTGGCTCACTTTTTGTTAGATAAACTTTTATATTTCCTTCTTAGCCTGTTCTGCTTCAAAAATGTATTCAATCCTCTGGAAAAAAATAATCTGAAATCAGCTAGAAACAGCAGCTTAAATCTCACACCTGCCTCTGACATTTCACGATCGCTGGGATAAATTTGTTTATTATTTGCCTCATGTATAGCGAGTAATCATTTTCTACACTCTGCTGTCACTAATTTTTTTCCCTTCTGCCACCGTTTTAACAGGATCAACTTTTTCTGATGGTCTGATTGCATCTTTACTAATATAGGTCTTGGATGCTCTCTCATGGCCAGGTTTGGAGTACACACTTGATGTGCCCTTTCACTTAACAAATCCTGCTGTGGAACACTGGTTCAACTCTTTGTGTTTTCACAAAATTAATGCAGTCTGTTTTTTCTTCCAGTTTCTCTGGTGCTGCAGAAAATCTCAGGTTTTCTGTGTGTGCCATTTTCCATCTGTACTATTTTTTGAATCAGCTCCTCTTGAGAAGCTTCACACTTAGCTTTTTCATTTCGACCTCTGATTTTTGCAATTCTGAATAGCTAGTTAAAGCTTCTATTTTTTTCTAACCTTCTGTTATTCAAGTTGATATATTCCTTCGATATTTCATTTATTTTAATTTCCTCTGAGTAAATTTGATTTATTTTTCCTCTAAA
Organism: Protopterus annectens; assembly: GCF_019279795.1. Classification (NCBI taxonomy): domain Eukaryota; kingdom Metazoa; phylum Chordata; order Ceratodontiformes; family Protopteridae; genus Protopterus; species Protopterus annectens. The sequence continues at coordinate 1,138,105,811 of NC_056733.1, read as the reverse complement.
TTACTGGAAGCAATCTCTTGAATCAAAGTTGAAGCTTGAACTGCTTTTAGCTAAACAGCTGCAGGAATTTTCCCAGCCATTGTTTTCTCGTCACCTTTTCTTGCTGACTTTCTTTCAGGTATTCCAAATTTGTTATTTGCTGGCATGCAGGAAGTTTACTTACTAGCCAGTAACTAAATTTTGCCCAAACTGATACATTTCTGATCCCTTTTCTCAGATTCTGTTTTCACAGTGAGAGAGCTGAATTTAAGTTCAGTGTGCAGCCATCTTGGAAGTCCATCACTGCATCTTCTTTGACCAAGATAAATGACATAGATGTATCATGAGCTGGCAGTATGCATGCAACTTAGAGATGATGTGTTGCCTGTTCTAAACCTTCTCAGACTGGCAGCAGAATATAATGGATAAGAGAAAATTAAACCACTTCAGCTAATTTGATAACTGACTGCTGATCCTCAGAAGCAGTGAGCCCTCAAAGAATAACAAATAAAGTTCTTAACACAAGCTCTGGAACATCCTGAAGAGTTGAACAGATGCTTATCAGAAAAAATGTAGCATACAGCATTCAGGTTATTTTATTCTGCTGAAGTACCCCATGTAAGAAGTGGAAGTGGCAAAGTTAGCAATAAAATTCAAATCCTAAGGAGGAGATAAGTTCCACATTGGAAGCCTGAGATGAAGAAGTGCCCCTTTAAAGAATGTTCAATAGTGTATAATAAGCCAAATTTCTGTCTTCTTCCATTAATGGAACGCTGAACTGGATAAAATATGAACAAAGATGGAGTATTTAAGGGTAAAGTCAAAGATATTTGAGGTGTGACACAGACACTCATTTTAAATTTCTCAGGAAAATTCTATAAACCCTACTGGAGAAATCAATCCCTCAAATAATAGCAATAATGATCCAACATTTATAATAAAAGGAAAAGAATTTTGACCAAAGTAAGAAAAATAATTCCCTGAATGTTAGAGCCCTTGTCACCGAAATAAACTCAGGAGCTTAATAAAATCCATCAAATCCAAGTCTGTGGGTAAAATAGCTATCCAAGTCAAAGACAATCACAAGGTATTTTTAGTTATGAATGTAATCTCAAAAGTACAATACAGCAATGTGCTGAGCTGATTATGAATTATGTTACCTGCACTGAGGCTGAAGATATAGAGAACTTACTGGATGATAAATTTAGTTCTAACTTTACACGTCTTCCATCTGTCTCCCCTTCAAGATTTACCTGAAACTGGCTCACCTCCAGCTAAGACAAGCTATAAACACTGCATCAATGAGTCCTGACAATATCCCTGGCTGCATCTTAAGTAGAATGAAGCACAATTTAGCCACACTCCCTAACGACAATGTTTAATCTCAGCCTCCATAAAGGTTTTGCATCAAGTGAATGGAAAACAGCTACAGTCATTCCCCTGCATAATCGAGATCCTTCCCCAGATTCATAAGTCTGACCAGCCTCATATACAACTCCATGGAAAGACTTATCATGGATGTAATCAATCAGGACATAGGGAACCTCCAAACACTGGACCCTTCTCAGTTTGGATTTGTCAAGTGCAGGTCATACTTACTGAAACTGGTGGATTTGTTTGGACAAGGTCACCAAAGCAATGGATAAAGGCAAAATGGTACACACACTGTACCTCAACCTGGCCAAAGCTTTAGACGCAATTCCCTACTCAGGCACTGTGCAGAAAAGCTAAATAAACTTGGAATAAACCCCCTATGTCACTCGCTGGATTGCCAGCTGGCTCACAGACAGGATGCAGATAATCAAAACAGGGGAAGTTACCTCCACAAAGAAACCAGTCACCAGTGAAGTCCCCAGGATTGTATACTGGGACTTCTCCTGTTTGGCATCTACTTTTCAGAAATAAAGGCCAATACTAAAGGGCTCTGGCTGAATAAGTTTGCAAATGACTGTAAGCTAGTCACTGAACCCTCAAATGACTTATCCATCCTGCAAGTAGGTTTGCCTCAAATAAATAACTGGTGTAAAAATAAGAGTCTGAAATTAAATGCCAAAAATGCATTACTGTATCCTTTGGGAAGTCATCTACCCCAGGGAACTACCACATTGACAATACACCCCAAAAAGTTGACACAGTTGTTTAGGATTTGAGATTGTATGTGGACAGTGTCCTAACATTTGACCAACATGTGTCCATTGTTGTAAGAAGTCCTTCTATACTTCACAGCTTATAAATAAAGAGATTGTGTCTATATCTAGGGATGTCATTGCTCCCCTTTACTCAGCCCTGATTAGGCCAGTCATTGACTATAAATGCCCCCTTTGGCATGTATCTATCCGGGCACATGCAGCAAGTGGAATGTCTACAGAGATGCCTTACTAAATGGATCACAAGGGCTAAACAACATTGGCTACATGGACCCACTCAAAGCCCTGTCACTACACTTGGTATCCTACAGACTGCTAACAGATGACCTGTGTCTGACATACAGGGCATTCTCTGACCCATTACTGATGGATTTACTACACATAACCAATTCAAATGGCATCAGAAATACTTGGTGTAGGGATTTAAACTTCTTCTGCAATGTCAACAGAATTGTTTGAAGGGACAGGTATTTTAAGCAGAAGATACTGCTGCTGTGGAACAGACTCCCCATCCATATAAAACAAAGTTCATCCCTGTGCATTTTCAAGTTCAATTTAGCTCTATGGATGGGAAACAAAAAAATTACCCCAGGACTGTCCCCCTGTTTTACTACTGGACACAGCCAGCTCCTAAACGCTTTATCCCATGCACTATTTTTATAAAAAGAAGTTATGTCCTTACCATAACGTTCCATGTGGATTGTTCATCTCGCCTTTGTTCTTACACACGGGTTCGGAGCCGATCCTCGTCTCCGAGTCGGCCGAATTGCAAAGCTCTGAATCTCAGAGAAGCTCGAGACCAACCCATATCCCACAATCCTCCCTGCCATTACTCAGATCTAGTTTGCAAACAAACCAGACCAAAAGATCCAACACCTCCGGTGCTAGAAGCATACACTCTCTTCAGCCATTCAGAGACACTCTCTCACCATAGCAATAACTAATGGTCTAAACATATATTTCATGATACAAGGGACCAAATACCCCGGAAGGGGTCAAGACACGTCGATCAGACTCTAATTCTACCAGTTCTTCCAAACACGTGGGGAGGGAAAGGGAGGGAATGTAAGAACAAAGGCGAGATGAACACTCCACATGGAACGTTATGGTAAGGACATAACTTCTTTATGTGAGAGTGTTCAATCTCGCCGTTTGTTCTTACACACGGGTAGCGTCCCTAGCTCCGTCACCCCGAGTGACTCATGGAAGAACGTTCCTAAGCACAGTGGAACCAAATGATGTCCTGTCCTTGGAGACTTTGTCCACTCTATAATGAGTGATGAAAGTATGTGGCTTAGACCACGTGGCTGCTGCACAAACAGTGTCCAAAGGCAAACGAGCTGCATGAGCTAAGGAAGTGGAGACGGATCTGGTAGAATGGGCCTTAGGTTTGGTGGGTAAGGATTGATTTGATTTAGAGTAAACAAAGGTTATACAGTCAGCAAGCCATTTAGATAGTGTACGTTTAGTAACTGCCATGCCCTTTTTATTGTCTGCAAATGCGACGAAGAGCTGATCCGTTTTCCTGTAAGCTTTGGTCCTATCCAAATAAAATCTTAATTGCCTGTGAACATCCAACTTGTGCAACATATACTCCAGTTTGTTAGTATGGTTCTTGAAAAAGGTAGGGAGTTCTATAGACTGGTTAATATTCGTAACCGAGCATACTTTTGGAAGGAAAGATGGATTTGTACGCAAAGAGACCCTGTCTGGATGGAATATCAAGTAAGGTGGTCTGACCGATAATGCTTGCAACTCTGATACTCTACGAGCTGAGGTCACGGCGACGAGGAACAGCGTCTTCCACGATATGAACTTTAACAGACATGACGAAGCAGGTTCAAAAGGTGGCAACATGAGTTGCGACAGCAACAAATTCAGGCTCCATGGAAAGAAAGGTTTTCTGACAGGCGGCCTAAGATGGAAGGTTCCTTTCATAAAGGCCTTACAAAGTCTGTGAGACATAATGGGAGAACCTTCCTCACCAATATGGAAGTTTGATATGGCCACCAACTGTACTCTTAGCGTGGAAGTAGAAGCTCCTTCGTGAAAAAGGATAGATAAGAATTCTAAAATTTTATGTAGAGGAGCTACCAAGGGGTCTAAGTTTTGGCTAGATGCCCAGTATACAAAGCGTTTCCACTTACTCGTATAGAGTTTAGTAGTGGAAGCTTTATGAGAAGCAACCAGAATGTGTTGAACTGCCGGGGGGAGTAGATGAGACCTGGCTAGGCAGGGAAGCGGAGCAGCCAAGCTGCTAGTTTGAGGGACTGAAGAGACGGGTGAGGAACTCCCGACAAATGGGTCAGTAGATCTGGTACTGGGTCCAGAATCCATGGTTCCTCTATTTGATAGGCTCGAAGAAAGGGGAACCATATTTGACAAGGCCAGAATGGGGCTATGAGTATTATAGTCCTTTCCAGGTTCCTGGATTTCTGTAGAAATCTGGGAATCAAGGGAGTAGGTAGAAATGCATATAGGAGACCCGGTGGCCAATCGTGTATCAGTGCGTCCCTGGGGACATCCCCCGGAGGGGGTAGAAGGGCAAAGTAGCTTCTGCATTTTGCATTCAACGGGGAAGCAAACAGATTGCAGCAAGGCTGGCCCCATCTGCGGAAGATCTTTTCCGCCGTCTGTGGATTGAGGGACCACTCGTGAGGTAACAGGATGGCTCTGCTCAACCTGTCCACAATGACGTTGGATGACCTCTGGATGTGCGTTGCTATCAGAAAGCGACCCGTGGACTCTGCCCATTGCCAAATTCTCATGGCCTCTCTGCATAATGGGTAAGACCTGGTTCCCCCTTGCTTGTTTATGTACCAGACCACAGACATGTTGTCCGTCTGAACTGCTACTGTTCCTAGAGGTAAGAGGGCTTGTAAGTGTTGCAATGCCAGGAACACCGCCCTCAGCTCCAGAACATTTATGTGTAGAGTGTACTCCATGCTGGACTATTCTCCTTGGACTGTTCTTCCCTGAAAAAGGCCCCCCCACCCTATCAGGGAAGCATCCGTGGTTATTGTGGCTGTTGGACTGGGTAGAATGAACGGACGACCCATAGTGAGGTTCTGATCGCACACCCACCATGAGAGATCCCATCTGCAAGAATCTGTTATCCTGATCTCATGCGCTAGGGGTAGGTGTTGGAACGACCACTGCGCGAAGAGCAGTCATTGTAGGATCCCCTCATGTGCAACCTTCCCATAGGAACTGCAATTAGTGCGGATGCCATCAGTCCCAACACTTTTAACATTAGTTTGGCTGGGGCTTTCTTGCTGACCAGAAGAAGAAGAACCTGCTGTTTGAGGGTTGATGCCCTTATTGGAGGGAGCTTTAGTAGTGTCGATCGTGTATTTAGGTCTGCTCCGATGAAGGAAATAGACTGTGAGGGCGATAAGCAAGACTTTTCAAAGTTTATGGAAATCCCTAAGTGGGAACAAAGGCTGTCTGTGTAGTCTCTGGCTTGCAATAGACGACGCTCGGTGGTGGCGGTGAGGAGCCAGTCGTCCAGATAGGGAAACACCTGGAATCCTTGTCGTCTCAAGTGAGACGCAACTACTGCCATGCATTTGGTAAATACCCTGGGGGCTGAGGTGAGTCCAAAGGGTAGAGCTCGAAACTGAAAGTGACTGGCTCCCAGCCAGAAGCGCAGGTGATCTCTGGACGGTCTGGCCATTTTGATGTGGTAGTACGCGTCTTTGAGATCTATAGAGCACATCCAATCATCCTTCTGTAAGAATGGAAGGATCGATTGAAGTGTGACCATCCGGAACTTTTCCTTCTTCACGAAGGTGTTGAGATGGCTGAGATCTAAGATCGGTCTCCAGTCCCCTGTCTTTTTTGGAACTAAAAAGAACCTTGAGTAAGTTCCGGATCCTCTTTGGTCCACCGGGACTGGTTGGATGACTCTGTTTTCGAGCAGCTTTGAAATTTCTACAGCTGCTGGATTTCGCAGACGGGGTGGCACGTCTGGAAACCTTCTTTGTAGAGGTGGAGTTGATGTGAAGGGGATTTTGTATCCTCTGGTTATAATGCTTTTTACCCAAGAATCCAAAGTAATATTTAGCCAGGCCAGTGGGTATAAAGCCAAGCGACCCCAGACTGCCTCCAGAGCAAGACAGCCGGGCCTCCATTCAGGAGTGCTGGAAAGGCTTCCCAGGGACGGAATCCCTGTCATCTTGGTTATGCGGACCCCCTCTGCCGCCGGGGCAGCGTCTTCCATTTCTACCCCCTCCTCTGCCTCTGGAGGGGATATCACTCTGTGTGGTCTGGAAAGATCCCGGATTCTTACGGAACCACATTTTTCCGCCTTGTTGCCCTTTGGGGTACAGTCTAGTAGGAGCAGAAAAACGGCCCCCGACAGCAGACAGGGTCTTTCCCTCTTGCTCACACCGAGTGAGAGTCTCCTTAACCTTGGCCCCGAAAAGTGTGGCACCATCAAAAGGGGCATTGGCAAAGGAAGACTTGAAGGCTTCCGCAAAGGAGCACAGCCGCATCCATGATTGTCTTCGAAGAGCAATCGCTGAAGCTGCAGCTCTACTCGATCCCTCGGCTGCATACGAGATGAGCCTCATGGATGAGTTTATTATGGAGGTGAGGGTGTTAAGTTGTGCTGTTACTTTTTCTGAAACAGCATCATCTGTGTTACCTTGGAGGGTATCTGTCAGCTCCTTGATGAGATCCCTCTGCAAACGTGTGAAATGAGTCAAATAGTTTAGCGAACGTATGGAAAAAGTCGCTGAACTAAAAATGCGCTTCCCATATCTGTCCATAGTCCTAGAATCCTTATTAGGAGGATGAACAGATGAGGAAGACTCAGACATCTCCTTTTTCGTGGCTGCTGCCACCACCATAGCGTCGACAGGAACTCCCTTGGTGAGATAAGATTTATCTTGGGGGGCAGTGATGAACTTGTTTGGTTTCCTAGGGACTGGTTCCACTGTGTCAGGTGCCTCCCACGCCCTTCGAGCAATCAAATCCATTAATTCATCGAAGGGCGGAGTCACCCAGGAGGTAGAAGGTTGAGCCCCAAAAGCCTTCAGCAGCACCGACTCATCCTCAGTGGGGGCTAGGGATTGCCAATCACCCCTCTGTTTCAAGATCTCCAGGATGTCTGCAAATGACACATCCTCCGAGGGTGATTTGCGGGACCCCTCTGTCTCATCCAAGTCAGTGTCAGACATTAGAGATTCCTGTGGGGAATCTATGTGCCTCCTCTTGTACAACCGTTTCCTCGGGACCTCATCAGAGGGGGCTTCTGGTGAGGCCTCCAAGGAACAGGGGGAACCCTCTGGGGGTCGCTGAGGCAATGGGGCTCTACGCTTTGGATGGACTGTGGGAGCAGAAACAGAAAGTGGCCCTTTTGGGGAAGGAGAAGATTCCCCTGATGATGTGGTTGTCTGTGCAGACAATACTTTCCTCATAAGGTCAAAGGCACCCGAACCCCTGGCCGAGGGCTCCCCTGGTTCCGAAGAACATGGGAGCATCCCAGACCCAGGTGCCGTGGGCTCCGACCCCAAGAACAGAGCCAAGCCAGTCTGTGCTGAGGCCCCGAGAGGGAGAGTCGGCACCGACAGGTCGGTACGACTCTCGGTCCCGGAACCGAGGAGAGACCGTCGGCTCCGCGACTCCCCTATCGGTTCCGAAGGAGTCGAAGTCAATGGTGTCGATCGTGCAATGGACGGTTTCGGCACCGAGGGCTCCACTATCATCAGGTCATCCTCTCCCGGCTCCGAGATCTGGATGGGTCTCGAAGGAGGACCTGTTGGAGATATGGGGAGGCCTTCTAGTTTCGACACCAACTGGGAGGAAACTGCAATTAACTTGGAAAGGGCCGTGTTTTCCATGAGTTTCTGCATGACACGATCCACATCTGTCTCAGATAGAGGTCTGGTAGAACGGGTCGAAGGAGCCGAAGATGGCGCCGACCGAAGAATGGACGGTGGTGGCAGCTCCGACACTGGTTCCGAGATCTGGGGCTCAGGGAAGGATAAATGTTCGACGCTCGGCCCCGAGATCTGTGGAACCGGCGAACGAACTTTAGAAGATGAACTCGGAGCCGATGACATGGGCTCCGACATCTTCAACCCCTTCGAGGATTTAGAAGCCTGATCCGACTTGTCTAAAGCCTCTTGAAAGGCAGGCTTCAGTAATCCTCTGTCTATGAGCTTCTTGCGTCTATCTGTCATGACCCTCCCGCTAAAGGAATGGCAAATAATGCAATCCTCTTGAAGATGGAGAGGGCCAAGACAGCAGACGCAGGAAGCATGATTATCAGTAATGGACATTTTCTGCCCACAGTGACATCTTTTAAAGCCAGATTTAGCTTTCTCTGACATGCTAATATAACAACACTTTACTAGGCTAATGAGTAGAAAAAAATTGCTAAGACTACTAATCCTATAAATGTATATATATAAATCTAGAAAGGGCTATATAAAATAAGACACTCACAAACCGCACCCAAAGTTAGGCCACAAAAGGGTGCCTGAAGAAAAAAAAGGGTGTGTGTGTGTATATATATATATATATATATATATATATATATATATATATATATATATATATATTTATTTCAGGAAAAAAATCAGTAGCTTATCTGTAAATAGAAATCAATTATCAATTTTCTATCTGGTCCGAGCTCTCCTCGATCCGATCTGTTGCAGCGGCAAACTAGATCTGAGTAATGGCAGGGAGGATTGTGGGATATGGGCTGGTCTCGAGCTTCTCTGAGATTCAGAGCTTTGCAATTCGGCTGATTCGGAGCCGAGGATCGGCTCCGAACCAGTGTGTAAGAACAAATGGCGAGATTGAACACTCTCACATGGGGTAATATATAACACCTGACCATGAGATGGGTAAGACCAATCGATAACTAAAATTAATGGATTATTATGAGCACAAAAAGTACAAATTAGCTAGGCTTAAAATGGACGGCATGGGCAGCTAGCCTAGTACCACCCATCTATGAACCTATATTAGTCTGTTACTGGAATATATTCACAAAAATCAAATATGAAAACTCTGACCATTTGTGCAGTCAGTTTCAATAAAACAATAATCATGACCCAGAGCAACATACACAAAAAACAATTTTTGCTAAAGGAATGTCTATATGCACCCTCAACCTCCTTACTTATTTAAACTTTGTGGCTACATATCCTGGGGAAAAGGCATGTCTCATTCCCAAGTCTGTGCAACTGCAGAATACATAGAAAGGTTACAACTGTCATCCTAATGATGTTGACTAAAGGAACCAATTGATACTGGCACACATGATTTTCCAAACAAACTCCCTCCATAGCCTTTGAGATCCCAGTGCTTGGAGTATATTCATCTTTAAAAAAAACAAGATTTGCAAGGCCTTTAATTAGGCTTACCTATACCACTGTAGGGCAATGTAGCAAGTCTTGACCATTCTACACATATTTTTATCAGCAGATGAAAGCTTAACAGAAGCAGAGAGGAACTTACAATATGGCCTTTACTCCTTAGTTATACCTTTCTTGTTAACTGCACCAGAAAAGTGCAGCAATACATTCTGCTGGACTACAGACAGGTTCATTTTCTGAAATGCTCCACTTTGCATGTATGTTTCTTTCCTAAACCAGCCAGAGTAAAGCTACATCTGTAGGTGGGTGCACTATGGTTTGAGCCATGAAGTAACAGTTACTAGAAAAAAATATTTCTCATATTTCAGCTACTCATCAACCACGGAAGACTTGCCTGCTCAAAATGACTGAATCAATATCAGACCTCTTGTTTTTCAAAATGTGTGCACCTTACTTAAACAACAGCTAATGAAAACATTATTATAGTGTTGTCACATGAAATGCCACATGATGCTGAGGAAAAATGGCACTAACTATACATGCAGCATGTACGACTCATAAGATGTGCTATAAACATATCTAGTATTTCCATATTTCCTATTACATATTAAAAGAGGAAGTAACTTTATCACTTCTCACTCTTTTTGGCTAAGACCAAGTGCAGCATCCATTTTTATCAGTTTTATAACTTACAGAACAATGCCTGATGTCACATGAAAGCTAATTATATTTCCAGACAAAGCAATGATGATATTTAATGTGTACTTACGATGGATACTGAAATTCTTATGGTTGTACAATTATTTAGTAAAACATAAAATATATACATATTGCTAATTTCTGTTCTATTTCTGACATGTAGAGCTTACTGCCTCTCATTTCCACTTCTTTTTTTCTTCTTTGTGAATTATTTCACCAAGGCAGTACCTGAAAATGGTCAAGTGTGATCAACATACTATCCTGGTAAACAAATGTAAAATAAAAATACAATAAAATAAAATTTCAGCATTTCATTACTTAAAAATAAATCATGAAATCAAGTAAAAGGTAATATGATGCACAAACCTGCCACTGTCACTTTATGTTTAACTTGTGAAGTTGTAAACATACTCACAGCTGTTTATGAATGGATTTTAGTTTCATATGTTTAATATGTCATAAACCAAGCAACCTGTAAAAACTATAATTAGAAGTTATGTACCTACCATAACGTTCCATGTTAGTTGTCTTCTTCTCGCCTTCTTTCTTGCTGGATGGGTTCGGAGCCGATCCTCGGCTCCGACTCGGCCACTCTAAAAGCTCGAGAGCTAGTTCCACCGGCTCGAGGCTCCCCTATATCCCACAATGCTAGGCGGTAACTCCTCAGATCTCGTTTGAAAGCTAAGGCCAGCAATAAAATTCCATAAGGAACAAAGAAGAAAACTCTTCTAGGTCTGTTCTGGCTAGGGGGAAGGAGGGTGGGACTCAAGAAAGAAGGCGAGAAGAAGACAACTAACATGGAACGTTATGGTAGGTACATAACTTCTAAATGTTAAGTTGTCAATCTCGCCTTCATTCTTGCTGGATGGGACCGCGTCCCTAGCACCTTGTCCTGGGTGGCCTATCGGAACAGACTCTTGAGTACAGTGGAACCAAAGTTGGCTCGGTCTCTAGAGGCCAAATCCAACTTATAATGAGAAATGAAGGTATGGGGAGAAGCCCAAGTAGCTGCCGAACAAATCGAATCAATAGGCAGCCTGTCTTGGAAAGCTACAGAAGTGGCTAAAGCTCTAGTTGAATGAGCCCTGGGTTTGGATGGCAACCGTTGATGTCTTGTCTCATACACTAGGGTAATCAATGAAGTAAGCCATCTAGAGAGAGAGAGACTTTAGAGACTGGAAGGCCCATTCTACCTTCTGCATAAGAAACAAACAGTGGGTCAGATTTCCTGAATTGCTTGGTCCTGTCTAAATTGTACCTAAGTTGGCGATGAATATCTAAACAGTGTAACTTTTGTTCTGACCTATTAGAATAATTTGGGAAGAAAACAGGAAGCTCAATGGTTTGATTCAAATTTGCCAAGGAAGCTACTTTGGGCAAAAAAGACGAGTTAGTACGCAAGGACATCCTGTCTCTATGAAATACTAGATAAAGGGTTCGACTACACAGAGCATGAAGTTCAGAGACTCTTCTAGCTGAGGTGATAGCTACTAAAAAGAGTGTCTTCCACGAAAGTAATTTTATAGAACATGAAGCCGCAGGTTCAAAGGGGGGAAGAATTAAGGATGCCACAACCAAGCTGAGATCCCATTGAGGAGGAGGATCTCTGATGGGTGGTTTGAGTAGAAAGACTCCCTTTAAAAAGGCCTTGCAGCGTTTGTGAGACATGATAGAGGACTCAGATTCCAACATGAAAGTTCGAAATTGCAGCCAATTGAACTCTAATGGTAGATGGGGACGAACCTGCATGGAAAAGTTCGGCTAGAAAGTCTAGAACTGTTTGAATAGAAGCAGTAAAAGGATCTATATTCTTTGACTGCGCCCAATAGGAAAAATGTTTCCACTTGCTATGATAAATCTTCCGAGTGGAAGATTTATGAGAGGCAATCAAGATATCTCTAACTGAGTGAGATATCAAAGGAAGCCTGGCTAAGGTCAGAATTGGAGGAACCAAGCTGTGAGGTTCAGAGAGGGAAGGGAGTGGTGCAACTGAACCGACTGATGGGTCAAGAGGTCTGGAACTGGGTCCAGATGCCAAGGTTGTTCCAACAGATAACAGTGGAGAAAGGGGAACCAAATTTGTCGAGGCCAGTAAGGGGCAATGAGGATCATAGAAGCTTCCTGAGCGATGGCTTTTTGTATCAGCTGGGATATCAGTGGGAAGGGAGGAAAGGCATATAGAAGTCCCCGGGGCCAAACGTGCACTAGAGCGTCTCTGCTGGGATGGCCTGGTTGGGGAAAGAGGGTGAAAAAATCATTGCACTTGCTGTTTAGGGGAGTAGCGAAAAGGTCGCAGCAAGGCCTGCCCCATTTTCGAAAAACTTTCTCCAACACTGAATTGTTCAGAGACCACTCATGAGGCATGAGAATAGCTCTGCTCAATTTGTCTGCAATCACATTGGACTTCCCGGGGATGTGCATTGCTAACAGAAATCGCTGAGAAGAAATCGCCCATTGCCATAGTCTGAGTGCCTCTCGACATAGGGGGTAAGACCTGGTTCCACCTTGTTTGTTGATGTACCACACTACAGACATGTTGCCTGTTTGCATTGCTATAGTTCCCTTGGGAAGAGAGTCTTGTAGGGCTTGCAACGCTAGAAGCACTGCTCTCATCTTTAGGACGTTTATGTGCAAGTGGCACTCGAACGATTGCCACATGCCCTGGACTGTCCTGCCCTGGAAATGCCCCCCCCCCCACCCGATCAGGGAGGCGTCCATTGTCACTGTCGCAACCGGAGGGGGAGGGACAAAAGGTCTCCCTAGGAGGAGCTGAGGAGATGTGATCCACCAAGAAAGATGACTCTTGCACGACTGAGTTATCCGAATAGGATGGGACATTGGAAGGCTTTGGTAAGACCATTGTGTGAAGAGCATCCATTGCAAAATCCTCATGTGGAAGCGAGCTAATGGTAGGAGAGGGATGGCCGCCGCCATAATCCCCAAGACTTTCAGGATCTGCCTGGCTTTGACTTTGTTGTTCTGCAAAAGAAGAAAGACCTGTTTGTGGATGTCTGCTATCCTCTACTCTGTGAGTCTGGCTGACATCTTGACTGTGTCTAGATTTGCGCCTATGAAAGTAATAACACGACAAGGCGACAAGACAGACTTTTCATAGTTTATTGAAATGCCTAATGCCCGACATGTGCGAAAGGTGTAGTCTCTGGCGAGGAGTAAAAGATGCTTGGTGGGGGCTGTAAGGAGCCAGTTGTCTACATAAGGAAACACCTGGAATCCTTGACGTCTCAGATGAGAGGCTACCACTGCCATGCATTTGGTAAACACTTGGGGGGCTGTAGTGAGACCAAAGGGCAGGGCTCTGAATTGAAAATGACTGGTTCCCAGCCTGAAGCGGAGAAACCTCCTGGAGCGTCGATTCATCTTGATGTGATAGTACGCGTCCTGGAGATCTATAGAGCACATCCAGCTGTCCCGTTCCAAAAGAGGAAGAATGGACGGCAGCGTGACCATCCGGAACTTTGTTTTCTTGATAAACTTGTTCAAGTTGCTGAGATCCAAAATGGGTCTCCAGTCCCCTGTTTTCTTTGGAACCAAAAGAATTTGGAGTAGGTTCGGATCCTACTTGGTCTGCTGGCACTGGTTGAATAGCTCTTTTTGCGAGCAGCTTTGAAATTTCTAATGCTGCTTGCTCCCTTTGACTGGGTGGAACGTCTGGAAGGGATTTTTTGGACAGCTTTGGAATGAAAAGGAAAGGGATTCTGTAGCCTTTGGAAATAATAGACTGTACCCACTTGTCTTGAGTTAAAGATAGCCAGGCTTTTGGGTACAGTGACAACCTTCCCCTGACTGCCTCCGAAGGTGGACAGTCGGGCAACACCTCAGGGATGCTGAAAAGGCTTGTCGGAAAAGGATTCTCGACTGCCCTGATTCTGCGGGCCCCCTCTGCCTCTGGGACGGCGTCTACCATTGTTGTTCCCCCCTCTGCCTCTAGAGGGGAATTGACTCTGTGCGTCAGGCAAGTCTCCTTGAGATTGTTTACGGAACCACATCTTTCCCCCCTTCTGACCTTTGGGGTAAGGTCTAGAAGGAGTAGAAAAACGGACTCCGATGGCAGAAAGAGTTTTGCCATCAGTCACGCACCTGGTCAGGGTTTCCTTCACTTGAGGACCAAAGAGGGATGATCCATCAAAGGGGGAATTAGTGAAGGACGCCTTAAAGGGGTCCACAAAATTACAAAGCCGCATCCAGGCGTGCCTACGCAAGGCTACACCTGTACCTGCCGCTCTACTTGCTCCATCAGCCACATATGAAAGGAGGCGCATGGAGGAGTTGGTTATAGAATTAAGGGTAGCCAGCTGAGAGTTCATCCTGTCCTGAAAACCCGCAGCTGTTGGGTCCTTCAACATTTCACTCGCTTCCTTGAGTAAATCCCTCTGAAGTCGAGTAAAATGACACAGGTAATTCAGCGATCTCATAGTAAAGGTCGCTGATGAGAACATCCGCTTCCCGTACCTGTCCATCGACCTAGACTCCTTGTTAGGAGGATGAACAGGCACCGAAGGATCAGCTAACTCCTTCTTGGTAGCTGCAGCCACCACCATAGCATCAACAGAGATGCCTTTGGTCAAAAACTCTTTATCCTTGGGGGCCGTGATGAACTTAGATGGTCTCCTGGGGGTGGGTTCCACTGAGTCAGGAGCCGCCCAAGCCTTCTTTGCCACCACTTGCATAAGGGGGTCAAAGGGAGGGGACACCCAGGAGGTGGAAGGGCGAGAGCCAAACGCCTCAAGGTACACTGATTCATCCTCTGAAGGGTTGAGGGCTGGCCAATTCCCCCTCTGTTTTAAGATTTCTAGGATGTCTGCAAAAGAGACAGCTTCAGAGGGGGAACGAGGGGAACCTTCAGAATCCTCTAAATCAGTGTCAGAGGTGACAGACTCAGGGGAGTCAATGTGCTTCCTCTTACACTGCCTTTTTCTAGGGGGCTCTCCTGCAGGGTCAGGAGAGGCCTCGGAAGAGGAGGAGATCCCCACAGGGGAAACTTGAGGAGCTGGCTCTCTACGATCGGGGATGAGAGAGTGAGTCGGAGGCACCATAGGGGGAGGGGCAGAAAGAACCGACTGGGGAGTAGAACCTGGTTCTAACACGCTCCTCATGACCTCAAAGGCACCCTTGTCAGGCAGAGCCGAAGGTCTCCTTTCCGAAAAACTGAAAACCTCCCCCGGCACCGACAGTGATGGCTCCGAGGCCGATGTCGGAGCCGAACTCACCAGCGCCGAAGCAACGAGAGGGAGAGCGGGGTCGGACAAGGGTCCGATGCCACTCGCCCCCTCGGAGCCGATGAGGGAAGTCCGGCGCCGAGATTCTTCCAAAGAAGACATCGGAGCCGACGACGGAACCGAAGACAAAGGTATTGGTTCCGACGCCACCCCAGTATCGGGTCCGAGTCGCCCCAGCTCCGAACTCAAAAGAGTCAGAGGAGGAATAGATTGAGTGGTAGGAATAGGTCTCGACTGTTGAGTCAGACTTTGAAGCATCTGGGCTAATGCCTCGGACTTAAGAAGTCGACTCACTACTCTCTGAAGGTCATGGTCCGATAACCTGGAAGACCTAGAAGAGTGGGATCTATGGCTCCGTTCAGACAACAAGGGTGATGCTGGAGCCGAATGAACGGAGCCGATAGATGGAGATCGGGACCTCTTCCTGGATGTCGGTTCCGATAATAAAATCGGAGTCGACAGAGTAATGTCTTCCTCGGCTCCGGCCGGAGCCGATGTTCGAATAGCTTTAGTGCCTCCAGAAGACGGCTCAGAGGCTGGAGCCGAAGGTTTAGAAGGCTTCGAGGGTTTCCCCGATGACTGAGTCGATGGACCCTCAGGCTTAAGTAAGCCCCGTAAAATAAGTTTATTTTTTCGCTCCTGTAGGACTCTAGGGCTGAAGCCATGGCAAACAGCACATGAGTCCTGCAGGTGCAAAGGTCCCAGGCAGTACACACAAGAAGTGTGACCGTCTGCCAGAGACATCTTCTGACAGCACGAGTCACACTTCTTAAAGCCTGAGACCTTTGATTCCTTAGACATATCTAAGGGAAAGTGTAACACACAAGCACACACACACACACCGATTACACTTAGGGTTAAATTAACACTAATTTAAACAAATTATAGTAATAGTAATAAAATTCCCTATAAAACACAGTCACTCACTAGGAAGGGAGGGACTGGGCCTAGGGCCCGAGGGAAATCTTTTAAGATTTTGTGGAAAAAAGGGGGTGGAAAGTTAACGGGAATGGGATAAACTAATTTAACACTAACTATTTATAAGAAAAAAATTAACTTTAAGGGGAGAAAAGGCTAAGAAACTAGTTCTTTACCAAAAAACTAACCTGAGCCGGTAGGAACACACCTCGATCGCTGTAGCGGCAAATGAGATCTGGGGAGTTATCGCCTAACATTGTGGGACATAGGGGAGCCTCGAGCCGGTGGAACTAGCTCTCGAGCTTACCCATCCAGCAAGAATGAAGGCGAGACTGACAACTTAACATGAAACATTAAATGCCACATCATGACAAAAAAAAAAAACCTCCCACTGATATTTTTTTTGCAATATGTACACTTTCTAAGACACAAAAAACGTGTTTGATATAAATTAAAAAAGAAAACTTTGGGATGAAACAAACATATTACCTTTTGATGTAATACCTGTCTGCAGACATCCTGTGAACAAAATTTAAGTTATGTACTTACCACACCTATGCATCTGTGTTCTCCATTTTCATTCTTCCTCAACAAATGGGTTTGGATCTGATTTTCTGATCCAAACTGGCCACTTTTTTTTTTTTTTTGCAGTCTAAAATCTGACTCTCTAGTGCCTCCCTTTACTCATAATGTCCCTGACCACTGCTTTACCTAAGATCAAGTTTGTTGCTTCTAAGCTATGTTTGAAAAATGTAACATAACCAAAACACTGATAGAAAAAGATGAAATAGAATAAAATTGGGGCTCAAACAGCAATAACGGTTCCTGACAAACTCCATCAGATCATTCCCAAAGACAAGGAAGGGGGAAGGTGGGAGGGAAGTTGAGGAAGAATGAAAATGGACAACACAGATAAGGAAGTTATGCACTTACCATAACGTTCCATGTGAGTTGTTTATCTCGCCTTTATTCTCACTGACTGGTTCGGAGCCGATCCTCGGCTACGACACGGCCGATAGCAAAGCTCAAGGTTTGCCAGTAGCTCGAGACCAAGCCCCTTATCCCACAATGCACTGCTGGAATTACCTCAGATCTTGTTTGCTGCGAGTATATATACCTTTTTTTTCTTTTTTCTACAAGGAAGCACTTCTCAAAGGGGAAGAAGAAGTACTGAATAACCAGGATGGTACTAGCCTCTAAGTCAACTGTCAGCCAGGAGGGGGAAGAAGGGAGGGACGTAAGAATAAAGGTGAGATAAACAACTCACATGGAACATTATGGTGAGTACATAACTTCTTTATGTGAAGTTGTTAAATCTCGCAGTTTATTCAAACTGATGGGTAGCGTCCCTAGCACCCTCAATCTTGGGTGGCTCATGGAAGTACATTTTTCAGTACCGTGGAACCATAGGTTCATAGGTTGGTACTAGGCTATCAGCCCTAGGGCCTATACAAGCCTAGCCATAACAATTCCCTGGCTATTTCTTCCCACACTATTTACTTCCCTGGACCCCTGTCTAGCAGGGCGACTGACATGATCCCCGGGGTGAATTTCCTTTCTCC
The DNA here is from genome assembly GCF_019279795.1 of Protopterus annectens. Lineage (NCBI taxonomy): Eukaryota > Metazoa > Chordata > Ceratodontiformes > Protopteridae > Protopterus > Protopterus annectens. The sequence goes on along the minus strand of NC_056733.1, from coordinate 1,138,087,938 downwards.
TATCCAATCGTCAAGGTTCCTTTTGAAGAGGGCCAAAGAGGCACTCTGCTTGACATGTATGGGCAATCTATTCCAGAGTCTGGGGAGTCTCTGGGTCAGGAAGCTATCCCTCCAGCATGTTTTGTTTATTGTGATGACAAGGTTTAGATCCCTGGAGCGTGTGGCACTGAGGGACTGGGATTTCTTTAGGTGTAGCATATCCAACAGCTCTGGGTTTGACATGGCCTTGTATGTTAAGCAGAGATCGCCTCTGAGTAGACGATATGAGACAGAGTATAGCTGGAGTTTTTTAAGGCGGTCAGCGTAGGGCATCTGCTTTAGGCCTGTGATTCTTTTAGTGAGGTATTTCTGTGGCCTTTCCAGTTGTTGCAGATGTCTTGAGAGGTACATACCAAACGGGGCATTGTATTCTATAATGGGTCTAATGAGGGATGAATACAGTGGGACAATGACCTCTTTTTTCTGGATGAAAAGCCCTTAGTGATGAGCTGTTACACATAGAAGGATTTCCTGACTTTTGTGGCGATGTGGTTATCGAAGGTGAGACCAAGTGTCCACCTGTGTCCCTAAGTCTCTTATCACACTTTTGGTGTTTAGTGTACTGCCACCTATATGGTAATTAACGGGTACATGTTTTTTCCCAAAGAGGAAAACTATACATTTCTTGGCATTGAGCTTGAGCCCATGGCTCTGGCATCAAGCATCTGTTTCCGTAAGGCCCTTTTGTAGAGTATCCACATTTGGGGATTCAATAATGGCTCCCAGTTTGCAGTCATCTGCGAACTTTGTTAGCCAGAGTCCCTTAGTGTTGGCCTGTACTTCAGAGAAGTTGATGCCAAACAAGAGCAGTCCTAGGACTGAACCCTGAGGTACTCCACTTGTCACTTGTCTGGAGCTGGATTTGGAGTCAGCTACTTTTACAGTGTGGGTTCTGTCAGTAGGCCAGTTAGCAATCCATTGGGTGATGTAGGGATGAATGCCCAGCTTAGTAAGTTCATCTACGATTCCAGAGTGGGGGATGGTGTCAAAGGCCTTGGCAAGGTCTAGATAGGCTGTGTGAACCACCTTACCCTTGTCCATGGCTCTGGAGACTGATTTGAAGAAGTCAATCAGGTTCAGGAGACAATATCGACCCTTCACGAACCCAAACTGGGTGGGGTCCAGTGTTTGAAGGTTGCCAATGTCTTTGTTTATAAGTTCCATGATAATACACTCCATGGCCTTGCAGATAAGACTCATCAGACTGATCGGACGGTAGTTTCCGGGATCCAAGGTGGATCCCCCCTTGTGGAGTGGGAAGGAAGACCTGTCCCTGGAAGCCTTATCTACTTTGTAATGCGTGATAAAGGTATGAGGCTTAGACCAAGTGGCTGCAGCACAAATATTGTCAAGAGCAATTTAGCTTGAAAGGCAGAAGATGTAGAAACGGCTCAGGTAGAATCAGCCTTAGGATTATGTGTGAATGGCATGTTTGCATTCGCATAAACAAAGGATATACAATCTGATAACCATTTAGATATTGTTGTTTTAGCCACTGGATTACCTTTTCTGGCCTCCGAAAAGGATATGAAAAGTTGATCTGATTTTCTAATATCCTTATTCTATCAAGATAAAATCTGAGCTGTCTGTGTACATCAAGTTTGTGCAGCATGTATTCCAATTTGTTAGAGGGGTTGGGAAAAAAGACTGGCAACTTAATGACTTGATTGATATTGGATTCAGAACAGACTTTAGGCAAATAGGAGGGGGTTGTTCTGAGAGATACTCTATCAGCATGGAAAATCATGTAAGGAGGTCTGATAGATAATGCTTGAAGTTCTGACACTCTGCGGGCAGAAGTAATGGCTACTAGAAATATAGTTTTCCAGGACAAATATTTGAGATCACAAGAAGATGCTGGTTTGAAGGGGGAAGAATTATTTGAGACAACATAAAATTCAAATTCCAGGGAGAATAAGGGATTTTGACAGGAGGTCTCATGTGAAAAGCACCTTTAAGAAAAGCCTTAGATAACTTATGGCCCATAACGTTCAACCTATCGAATCCAAGGTGGAAATTTGATATGGAGGCTAACTGGACTCTAACTGTGGCAGCTGCTGCTCCTTTCTTAAAAATCTTTATCAAAAATTCTAAAATGGACAATAGAGGAGCTCGGAAAGGGTCGATTTTCTGTATATTGGCCCAAATTGAGAACCTGTTCCACTTACTGCGGTATAGTTTCCTGGTGGATGGCTTGTGAGAAGACAAAAGGATTTGTCTTGTATCATCTGAGAGTGAATGAAGCCTGGCAATTAGGGGAAGTGGATTAGCGAAGCAGTCAGTTTTCGGGACTGCAGTGAAGGATGGAGGTCCCCTGATGGGTGTGTCAGAAGGTCCGGAACTGGGTCCAGGATCCATGGATCCTCCAGCAGATGATGTTGAAGGAAGGGGAACCAAATCTGTTGAGGCCAGTAGGGGGCTATGAAGATAACTGCCTTCCCAGCAATATTGCTTTCTGTAAAACCTTGGTTACCAATGGAATTAGGTGGGAATGCATATAGGAGACCCGGAGGCCAATTGTGTATGAGTGCATCTCTCGTGGAATGTCCTGGAGGTGCTATTAGGGCAAAGTAGCTTCTGCATTTGGTATTGATGCGACTGACAAAGAGGTTGCAGCAAGGCTGGCCCCATTTGCGGAAAATCAAATCCGCAACTCTTTGGTTGAGAGACCACTCATGAGGCAACAGTATTGCCCTGCTCAGCTTGTCCGCTATCACATTGGATTTCCCCAGGATGTGCGTTGCTATCAGAAAATGGTGGGATGACATAGCCCATTGCCATACCCCGAGGGCTTCTCGACAAAGGGGGTAAGACTTGGTTTCGCCTTGTTTGTTCAAGTACCAGACCACTGACATGTCCGTCTGAATTGCAATTGTCCCTAGAGGAAGAGAGTCCTGAAAGAACTGCAACGCCAGAAGTACACCTCTTAACTCCAGAACATTGATATGCAGATGTGACTCTTGATCCATCCATGTGCCTTGGGCAGTCTTTCCCTGAACCCCCCCCCCATCAGGGAAGCATCCGTGGTCACAGTGGCTACTGGGGGGGGGGGGCAAAGGGTCTTATGATTGTGACATGAAGAGACGTCAAACACCACTGAAGGTCTCTCTTGCAAGAATCTGTGATGAGAATCATGGTGATGCATCGGTAGCTTTTTGGTAAGACCACTGAGCGAAAAGCAGCCATTGAAGGATTCACATATGCATCCTTGTGAGTGGTACAGCCAGGATTGTTGGCAAACAAACCTAGCACCTTCAAGACTTCTGCTGCTGTAGCTTTGTTCTTTGACACCAGTGAGATGATGTGTTGGTGAAGAAGTGAGATTCTTTCGACTGGAAGACGTAGAGTGGTGGTTGAGGTATCTAACTCTGCTCCTATAAAAACGGTATGCTGCGATGGCGATAAGGCAGACTTTTCAAAGTTGATTGTAATGCCTAATTGATGGCAGAGTGTCAGAGTATATTGTGTTGTCTGAGTTAATTGATGCCTGGTGGTAGCAGTGAGGAGCCAATCGTCTAGGTATGGAAACACCTAGAATCCAAGACATCTCAGGTGAGCCGTGACCACTGTCATGCATTTGGTGAACACTCTGGGGGCTGTAGTGAGACCAAAGGGCAGGGCTCAAAACTGGTAATGACTGGCTCCCAGCCAAAAATGCAGGTGATCCCCTGGAGCGTCTGTTTATCTTTATGTGATAGTACACATCCTTGTGATCTATGGAGTACATCCAATCGCCGTTCCCTAGGAAGGGAAGAATGGACTGAAGAGCGACCATTCGGAACCTCTCTTTCTTTATGAATTGGTTGAGTCTGCTGAGGTCCAAGATAGGTCTCCAGTCCCCTGTTTTCTTTGGCACCAAAAAGAATCTTGAAGTTCGGAATCCAAATTGGTCTGCTGGGACTGGTTGGATGACTTTTTTCTATCAATTTTTGGACCTCTACGATTGCTTGTTCCCTGAGACTTGGTGGAACATCTGGGATTCTGTTTACAGGAGTGGGAGGGGAAGAGAATTAGAAGTTATGTACCTACCATAACGTTCCATGTTAGTTGTCTTCTCTCGCCTTCTTTCTTGCTGGATGGGTTCGGAGCCGATCCTCGGCTCCACTGCACTGCTTTAGCTTGAGAACTCCTTTTACCAGCTCGAGGCAACCCTATATCCCATGATGCAAGGCGGAACTACCTCAGATCTCGTTTGGTAGCTAACCTACCCTGCTAAGGACTAACCTAACATATTTAGGAAACCCAAGTTCATAATAAAGAGTCCTCTAATGAAAGCTCAGGAGGAAACAACCTGATAGGAACTCTTCAAGATCTGTCCAGGCCAGGGGGAAGGAGGGAGGGGCGAAGAAAGAAGGCGAGAGGAGACAACTAACATGGAACGTTATGGTAGGTACATAACTTCTAAATGTTAAGTTGTCAATCTCGCCTTCATTCTTGCTGGATGGGACCCGTCCTAGCACCTGTATCCCGGGTGGCTCAATGGAACAGACTCTTGAGAACTGTGGAACCAAAACTGGCCCTGTCTCTGGAGGCCAAGTCTAACTTGTAATGAGAGACAAAGGTATGAGGAGTGGCCCAAGTAGCTGCTGCACAAATGGTATCAATGGGTAGTCTATCCTGAAAGGCTGCAGAAGTGGATAGACTCCTGGTTGAGTGAGCTTTCTGTTTAGAAGATAGTTGCTTGCCTCTGAGAGAGTACACATAGGAAATGGTGGAAGACAACCATCTGGATAAGGTCACTTTAGACACTGGGAGACCTATCCTGTTTTCTGCATAGGAGACAAATAATTGGTCCGATTTCCTGAATTGTTTCGTTCTATGCAAATAGTACCTGAGCTGACGATGGACATCCAAAAAATGAAGCTTTTGTTCAGCTCTGTCAGAATAGTTTGGGAAAAAGACTGGTAGATCTATGGATTGATTAATATTGGTTTGAGACACAACTTTGGGGACGGGTTCGTTCTTAAGGATACTCTGTCCTTATGAAAAACCAAGTAAGGGGAACGGATGCAGAGAGCTTGAATCTCGGAAACCTTTCTTGCTGAAGTTACAGCCAGTAAAAATATAGTTTTCCAGGTCAATAATTTCAAAGAACATGAAGCAGACGGTTCGAAGGGAGGTAACATCAAGGATGCCAACATTAAATTTAGATCCCATTGCGGAGGAGGATGCTTTATCGGCGGCTTTAGGAGAAAAACTCCTCTCAGAAAGGCCTTGCATAATCTATGAGACATAATGTTATTACCATGCAAGCCAACATGATACTTGGAAATAGCAGCCAGTTGAACTTTAACTGTAGATGAAGAAGATCCTGACTGAAAAATCTCAGCCAGGAAATCTAAAACAGAATGCACAGGAGCAGTAAAGGGATCAATATTTCTGGAATTTGCCCAAATAGAAAAACGTCGCCACTTGCTAGCATAAACAGTTCTGGTGGGCGACTTTAAAGAAGACACTAAGATGTCTCTGACTGAATCAGAGATCATCGGAAGCCTGGCTAGGGAAGGAAGTGGAGCAACCAAGCAGTGAGGTTGAGAGAATGAATGGCCCGGTGCTGTTGACCCGACTGGTGGATCAAGAGATCCGGAACTGGGTCCAGATGCCAGGGCTGCACCAGGAGGTGACGATGCAGAGACGGAAACCAAATTTGTCGAGGCCAGTAAGGGGCAATGAGAATCAACTTGGCCCTCAAAACGGTGGCTTTCTGAATGACTTGTGGAATCAAGGGAAAGGGAGGAAAAGCGTACAGAAGTCCCTGGGGCCAATCCTGGGTTAGAGAGTCTCTCAGGGGTTGGCCTGGTAGGGGAAAGAGGGTGAAAAAATCGGGGCACTTGTTGTTTTGAGGTGTAGCAAAAAGATCGCAACAAGGTGTGCCCCACTTCAGAAAAATCTGATCCACTACAGATTGATTGAGAGACCACTCATGAGGCATCAGAATGGATCTGCTCAGCCTGTCCGCCAAGAGGTTGGACCTGCCGGGGATGTGCGTTGCTATCAGAAACCGATGAGAGGAGATTGCCCATTGCCAAAGTCTGAGAGCTTCTCGACACAACGGATAGGACCTGGTCCCGCCCTGCTTGTTGATGTACCAGACCACGGGCATGTTGTTCGTTTGTACTGCAATAGTCCCCGTGGGAAGAAGTCGTTGAGGGCTTGCAACGTTAAAAGCACCGCTCTCATCTCCAGGACATTGATGTGCAGATGGTATTCTATGGGTTGCCACGTCCCGTGGACCATCCTGCCCTGATAATGCCCCCCCACCCAATCAGAGAGGCATCCGTAGTAACTGTGGCAACTGGAGGAGGGGAACAAAGGGTCGGCCCTGATGAAGAAGAGGGGAAGATATCCACCAGTTCAGATGAGTTCTGCACGATTGTGTGACTAACATTTCGTGCCTCATCGGAAGACTGTGGTATGACCACTGAGTGAATAACATCCACTGCAGAAGACGCATGTGGAAGCGAGCCAGTGGTAGAAGAATAATGGCCGCAGCCATAAGACCTAGAACCTTTAGTATCAATCTGGCTTTGACCTTGCTGCTCTGCAATAGAATCGAGCAATTTTTGGATGTCCAGAATTCTTTGATCTGTTAGTCTGGCTAACATTTTGACGGTGTTTAATTCTGCCTATAAAGGTGATAGATTGGCAAGGCCGCAGAGAAGATTTTTCGAAATTTACTGAAATTCCCAAACTCCTGCAAAGCTGCAGAGTGTAGTCTCTGGTTTGAAGAAGCTGACACCTGGTGGTGGCGGAGAGGAGCCAGTCGTCCAAATAAGGAAACACCTGGAATCCTTGACGTCTCAGATGAGCTGTGACCACTGCCATGCATTTGGTAAACACTCTGGGGGCTGAAGTGAGGCCAAAGGGCAGGGCTCTGAATTGGTAATGACTGGTCCCTAGCGAAAGCGGAGAAACCTTCTGGAGCGCCTGTGAATCTTTATGTGATAGTCAGCGTCCTGAAGGTCTATAGAGCACATCCAGTTGTCCTTGCCCAGAAAGGGCAGAATGGACTGAAGCGTGACCATCCAGAATCTTGCCTTCTTGACAAATCTGTTTAGACTGCTCAGGTCTAATATTGGTCTCCAATCTCCTGTCCTTTTGGGGACCAAAAAGAATCTCGAGTAGACCCCGGATCCTACTTGGTCTGCCGGAACAGTCTGGACGCCTCTTTTCCTAGGAGCTTTGAAACCTCCTGTTCTGCCAAATCCCTTTGACCGGGTGAGATGTCTGGAAGGGATTGTTGAGGTACGGGATACCTTTCGAAGGGGATTTTGTAACCTTCGGATGTGATCGACTGTACCCACATATCTTGTGAGAGGGAATGCCAGGCTACTGGGTACAGCAAAATCCTTCCCCCGACTGCCTCCAAGGGTGGACAGTCGGGCAACACCTCAGGGGTGCTGAAAGGGCTTCTCAGGAAGAGACTCCCTGTTGCCCTGGTTCTGTGGACCCCCCCTGCCTCTAGGCCGGCGTCTATTATTGTTACCCCCTCTGCCTCTGGGGGTAAACTGACCACGTGTGTCCGGTGTAGCTCCTTGGGCTTTGTGGAACCACATCTTCCCTCCCTTCTGACCCTTGGGATATGGTCTAGAAGGGGTGGAAAAATGGACTCCAACGGCAGAAAGAGTTTTACCGTCCTGCTCACACCTGGTCAACATATCCTTCACCTGAGGTCCGAACAAAGCCGAACCATCAAAGGGGGTATTGGTGAAGGACGCCTTAAAGGGGTCCGCAAAATTACAAAGCCGCATCCAGGCTTGACGTCTAAGAGACACTCCTGTGCCTGCGGCCCTGCTCGCTCCATCGGCCGCATAGGATATGAGCCGCATGGAGGAGTTGGATAAGGAATTCAGGATTGCTAGCTGTGAGGCAATCTTTTCTTGAGCCCCAGCAGCAGAAGGATCCTGGACCACTTCACCTAGTTCCTTGAGAATATCTCTTTGAAGCCTGGTGAAGTGACAAAGGTAGTTCAGCGAATGCATAGCAAAGGTCGCTGAAGAAAACATCCGCTTTCCATACCTGTCCATGGTCCTAGAATCCTTGTTAGGAGGATGGACAGGTACTGAAGGATCCGCAAGTTCCTTCTTAGTGGCGGCCGCCACCACCATAGCATCCACAGAAACGCCCTTGGAAAGAAACTGTTCGTCCGTAGGGGCTGTAATAAACTTGGATGGCCTCCTGGGGACAGGTTCCACAGAATCTGGAGCTGCCCACGCCTTTCGAGCCACTACCTGCATAAGTGGGTCGAAAGGCGGAGACACCCAGGAGGTGGAGGGTCGGGATCCAAAAGCCTCCAGGTATACAGACTCATCCTCGGAGGGATCAATGGATGGCCAATTCCCCCTCTGTTTGAGGAGCTCAAGGATGTCTGAAAAGGAGACATCCTCAGAGGGGAATCGTGGGGAACCCTCCGACTCATCTAAGTCGGTATCAGATGTAGTAGACTCAGGGGAGTCTGTGTGTTTCCTCTTACACGTCCTCTTCCGAGGGGGTTCACCTGCAGGATCAGGAGAAACTTCGGAATAGGAGGAAATTCCCAATGGGTAAACCTGGGGCGATGGATCCCTGGGCCTGAGAGCAAGAGGCTGGCAAGAGGTGTCTACAGGCACCGAAGAGGGAGGAGCTAGAGGGATGGACCGTTGACCTGGCTCAGGAGCCAGGACACTCCTCATCACCTCAAAGGCTCCCCTCCCCGGGAGACCGGAATATCCCGTTCGAGGAAACAGGAATTCCGGCTCCACTGAGAGGAAGGCTCCGAGGCCGATGTCGGTGCCGAGCTTACCAAAGCCGAAGCCCCGAGAGGGAGAGCGGGGTCGGACAAGGGTCCGATGCCACTAGCCCCCTCGAAGCCGACCAGGGAAACTTGACGACTGGATCCCTCCAAGGAAGGTCTCAAGGAGAAGATCGGAGCCGAAGACGAAGGAGCCGAAGGATGTATCGGCTCCGGCCAAACAGTCACTGTCCCGAGAAGCTCCGGCTCCGAACTCTGGTGGGGAGTCGGAGGAGGAAGTTCAAGGGGTAAAGCAATAGCCGAAGTCTGCTGAGATGAGCTATGGAGCATTTGGGCCAGTGCCTGCGACTTTAACAGCCTGCTTACCACCCTCTCTAAGTTGTGGTCAGACAGCCTGGAAGATCTCGAAGATCGGCTCCGATGGCTCCGCTCCGACAAAATAGGAGACCCCGGAGCCGAGTGGATACTCTCCAACTTAGGGGACCGAGATCTCTTTCGGGACGAAGTCATCGGAGCCGAAGTCCCCTGAATTCCAGATGGAGCCGAGGGTTTCTCGGCTCCGATGCTGGATAAGGTGTCGGCTCCAGCCGGAGCCGACAAGGCAACAGTAGATTGGGTGTCGGAACCGATCGGTGCCGAGCCCACTACTTTAGAAGCAGAAAGATCGGCTCCAGCCGGAGCCGGAGCCACCGGAGGAGGCTGAGACACTGTAGCCTGAACCTTCGGAGGCTTAGAAGGTTTACTGGACCCTGTTTTAGAGGGAGAACCTTCTGGCTTAAGCAAGCCATGGAGGATCAATTTATTCCTCCTTTCCTGCAGGACTCTCTGGCTAAAAGAGTGACACAAAGCACAGGAGTCCTGCAGGTGCAAAGGCCCCAGGCAGTAAACACAAGAAGTGTGACCGTCTGTCAGAGACATTTTCTGACAGCACGAGTCACACTTCTTGAAACCTGAGACCTTGCCTTCCTTAGACATAGTCCTAGAGGAAGAAAGTCACACACACACCCCAACAATCACACAATTAATCCCCAAACACACAGACACACAGGTAGGGATTAAGCAAGCGGGTCTAGGCCTAACTGAAAACTCTTTTAGAATTATAAAAGAATTTAAAAGTTTTTAACTATAAGGGAAATAGGGTGGGCTGTAGAAACACTACACACTATAAAAAGGGGAATAAGGGAGAAATAAATCCCTGACTAAGCTTTCTGAAAATATCAACTTACCTCAGCTGGCAAAAAGGAGACCTCTTTCGCTAAGCGGCAAACGAGATCTGAGGTAGTTCCGCCTTGCATCATGAGATATAGGGTTGCCTCGAGCTGGTAAAAGGAGTTCTCAAGCTAAAGCAAGTGCCGAGTCGGAGCCGAGGATCGGCTCCGAACCCATCCAGCAAGAATGAAGGCGAGATTGACAACTTAACATCAGTATGAAATATCCTCTGGATATGATGCTTTGTACCCATGTATCTGATGTTATGTTTAGCCAGGCTTCTGGGTACAAAGATAAGAGAGACCCGACTGCCTCCAGAGCCGGACAGCCGGGTCTCATTTCAGGAGCACTGGTAGGGCTGACCAGAGAACTGGCCTCTGTCACCCTGTTGCTGCGGACCCCCTCTCCCGTGCGGGCTGAGTCTTCCGTTATAACCCCCTCCTCTGCCTCTAGAGGGGGTTTCTCCATGTGTGTCCTGAAAGGCTCCCTGTGCTTTTCAGAACCACATTTGTCCACCCTTAGGGCCCTTGGGATAGGGCTAAGTAGGGGTAGAAAACCGGACTCTAACGGCAGATAGGGTCTTGCCTTCCTGCTCACACCTGGTTAAAGTTTCCTTTACTTTAGGCCCAAACAGTGATGAGCCATCAAATGGGGTGTTGATAAAGGAAGACTTAAAGGGCTCTGCAAAGGAACAGAGATGCATCCAGGCTTGTCTCCGCAGAGCAATGCCTGAACTAGCGGCTCTACTCGAACCATCAGCTACATAAGATATGAGACACATGGACGAGTTCATAACCGACTTTAGGGTAGCGAGCTGTGTGTTGACGTTCTCGGCAACCCCTGCAGCTATCGTACCCTGGAGAGTATCTCCTAGCTCTTTCAGATCATCTCTTTGCAGTCTCGTGAAATGGGTTAAATAGTTCAGCGATCACAGAGAAAAAGTCGCTGAACTAAACATGCATTTCCCATATCTAGCCATGATCCTAGAATCTCTGTTAAGAGGACGGATAGATGCAGATGTTTCAGACACTTTCTTTTTGGTGGCTGCAGCTACCACCATGGCATCAACAGGCACTCCTTTGGTCAAAAAGGCTTTGTCCACTGGGGCAGAGATGAACTTATTCGGCTTCCAAGGGACAGGTTTCCATGGCCTCCGGTGACTCCCACGCCTTACGAGAGATCAGCTCCATGAGCTCATCATAAGGCGGAGACACCCAAGAAGTGGAAGGTTGAGACCCAAAAGCCTTCAAGAGCACTGACACATCCTCAGGATTGCCAATCGCCCCTCTGACTCAGGATCTCTAATATCTCCGCAAAGGAGATAACCTCAGAGGGGGATCGAGGGGACCCTTCTGACTCATCCAAGTCAGTGTCGGATGTCAAAGACTCCTGTGGGGAATCCAAGTGCCTCCTCTTGCACAGTCTCTTCCTGGGTACCTCCTCAGTGGGGAGATCTGGGGAGGTCTCGGAAGAACAGGGCTCACCCTATGAGGCTACCTGAGGATCAGGGTCTCTACGTTTAGGGGGACAGGTAGATGTAGAAGTGGACACAGGTGCTTGAGGGGAGAAGGAAGCCCGAACTGATGCCGATGATGTCTTAGGAGACAGGACTTTCCTCATGGCATCGAAAGCACTATGGCTCCGACGAGAAGGGGTAGACAGATCCGGAGGGACCGTCCAATCCTCACGCACCGAAACCCCGAGCCCAAGGTAGGAGCCGAGCTCATCCGAGCCGAAGCCCCTACAGGAAGAGTCAGCACTGACAAATCAGTCTGACTATCCTCCCTGGACCCAACAGGAGAGTGTTGGCTCCTAGCGTCCTCGGTCGGTGCCGAGGACGTCCAAGTAGATGGAACCAATAACACTAGTGTGGGTCTTGGTTCCATAGGTTCGACAACTATTGGTTCGGGCTCCTTCAGCTCCGAGAGTCCAGTACGGCTCGGAGGAGGAGTAGTCAAGTCCGGTTCAATGGTCTTCGGCTCCAACGAAATGGTCGGGGCTAACAACAATTTAGCAAGTCCTGGAGCCCGTAGAAGCTTCTGCACTAGCCGATCCATATCCATATCTGAGAGGCTGACTGAAGACTTAGAGGAGTGCACCGAAGGTGCTAACTGGAACAGAGGAGATGAGGGAACCTCAGAGACCAAGACTGGGAGCTGGCTCCGAACCAAAGGGACACTCTGCTCTGAGGACTGTGGAACAGATGACCCTGTACCCTCTAATCCTTTTGCCTTCTTCGTAACTTTAGAATCTCCTGAAGATTTAGATGATTTTGAAGAAGTGCTAGCACCTTCCTGACTACCCAACGCCTCAGAGAAAAAGAAGTTATGTACCTACCATAATGTTCCATGTTAGTTGTCTTCTTCTCGCCTTCTTTCTTGCTGGTTGGGTTCGGAGCCGATCCTCGACTCTGACTCGGCCATCTACAAAAGCTCGAGAGCTGCTTACTGGGTCGAGGCCCCCCTATATCCCATGATGCCTGGTGCTAGATACCCAGCTCTTGTTTGGTAAGTCTAACTGCAAAGGAATAGCCAGAGAAGACTCAGCCAGTGAAAAATCAAGAACAACTCTTCTCGGTCCACTAGGATAGGGGGATTGAGGGTGGGATGCAAGAAAGAAGGCGAGAAGAAGACAACTATCATGGAATGTTATGGTAGGTACATAACTTTTTTATGTTAAGTTGTCTATCTCGCCTTCTATTCTTGCTGGTTGGGACAGCGTCCCTAGCACCTAAAAACCTGGGTGGCTCATCGGAAAAGACTCTTCAGAACAGTGGAACCAAAGTCAGCTCTGCTCCTGGAAACCAAATCCAACTTGTAATGTGAAATGAAAGTATGTGGGTTGGCCCATGTAGCCGCAGCACAAATAGATTCCATGGGCAACCTAGCCTGAAAGGCCACCAAAGTAGCTAAAGCTCTGGTGGAGTGACCTTTTGGTTTAACTGGCAATTCTTTATTCCTCAGTTGATATATGAATGTGATGATAGAAGTCAACCATCTGGATAAGGTTACTTTGGAGACTGGAAGACCTTGTTTACCTACTGCATAAGACAGGAAAAGTTGATCTGATTTCCTAATGTCCTTAGTTCTGTGCAAATAAATGCGTAGCTGCCTGTGAACATCTAGCTGATGTAACTTATATTCCGCCCTGTTGGAGTGGTTAGGGAAAAACACAGGAAGGTCTATGGACTGATTCAAGTTACTCTCTGAAGAGACCTTAGGAAGGAAGGACGGATTAGTCCTAAGAGCAACCCTGTCATTGTGGAACACAAGGTATGGGGGATGGACAGAAAGAGCCTGTAGTTCCGAAACTCTTCTGGCTGAAGTAATAGCTACCAGGAAGAGGGTTTTCCAAGATAAGAACTTCAGCGAACAAGAAGCTGCAGGTTCAAAAGGGGACAAAATTAGCAAAGTTAAAATCAAGTTTAAATCCCACGGTGGTGGAGGATCTCTCACTGGGGGCCTGAGCAGAGTGGTTCCTTTGAGAAAGGCTTTACACAGCTTATGGGACATGATATTGTTTTCCGTCAGGCCAATGTGAAAATTTGAAAATGCTGCTAACTGGACTCTAATTGTAGCTGAAGCAGAGCCAGCATGGAAGAGTTCTGCTAGAAATTCCAAAATGGAGTGCACTGGGGCTGAAAAGGGGTCTATGCTGTTTGCCTCTGCCCAGGAAGAAAAACGTTTCCACTTACTAGCGTAAGTTTTCCTGGTCATAGACTTGTGTGATGACAAAAGGATTTCTCTCACAGATGGGGAAATATCTGGGAGCCTGGCTACGGTTGGAAGTGGAGCAACCATGCTGTGAGCTGGAGAGTGTGCAGGGATTGATGCAGCCTGCCCGATTGATGAATGAGGAGGTCTGGAACTAGGTCCAGAGTGCAGGGCTGTTCGAGAAGATAGGAGTGCAGGAACGGAAACCATATTTGTCGAGGCCAGTAAGGAGCAATGAGGATCATTTTGCAACCCGAAAAGGCAGCCTTCTGAATCAATTTTGGTATGAGGGGGAAAGGAGGAAATGCATAAAGTCGTCCCTGGGGCCAATCGTGGACTAGAGTGTCTCTGGGGGGATACCCGGGGAGTGGAAGGAGGGAGAAGAAATTGCTGCACTTGTTGTTGAGGGGAGTTGCAAAAAGGTTGCAGCAAGGTTGGCCCCATCTGCGGAAGATTTGGTTTGCAACCACCTGGTTCAGAGACAACTCGTGAGGCATGAGAATTTCTCTGCTCAGTCTGTCTGCTATAACGTTGGACTTCCCAGGGATGTGCGTTGCAATCAGAAACCATTGGGAAAAGATCGCCCACTGCCAGAGTCTGAGTGCTTCTCGACATAGGGGGTAGGACCTGGTTCCGCCCTGCTTGTTGATGTACCACACTATGGACATATTGTCCGTTTGAACTGCAATGGTCCCGGTAGGAAGAGAGTCCTGAAGAGCCTGCAACACTAAGAGCATGGCCCTTATCTACAAGACATTTATATGAAGATGATACTCGTGAGGTTGCCAGGTGCCTTGGACTGTTCTGCCCTGATAATGCCCCCCCACCCGATCAGGGAGGTGTCCGTGGTCACTGTAGCCACTGGAGGGGGAAGAACAAATGGTCTGCCATGGAGCACTGATGTGGAGACCATCCACCACGCAAGGTATTTCTTGCATGCCTGAGTGATCATAATCGTGTAAGACTTGGGAAGTTGCTAGAAGGACCATTGGGTGAAAAGAAGCCACTTGAGAATCCTCATGTGAAAACAAGCTAGGGGAACAAGTACGATAGCTGCTGCCATGAGACCTAGCGTTTGAAGGACAAACCTGGCTTGAATCCTTTTGCATGCTAATAAAACCCTGACATGCTGACGAATCACTGAAACCCTGTCTGGTGGGAGGCTCGCTAACATGTCTTTGGTATTTAAATTTGCGCTTATAAAGGTGATAGATTGACAGGGCAACAATGCAGACTTTTCTAAATTTATTGTGATACCTAGCCTGGAGCAAGTGTCGATGGTGCAGTCTCTGGCTTGCAGAAGGTGATGTCTGGTGGTAGCAGTGAAGAGCCAGTCATCGAGATATGGAAACACCTGGAATCCTTGCCGTTTCAGATGAGCGGTAACTACTGCCATACATTTGGTAAACACCCTGGGGGCTGTGGTGAGACCAAAGGGCAGAGCTCTGAACTGATAATGGCTGGCTCCCAGCTGGAAGTGGAGGAATCTTCGGAAGCATCTGTCCATTTTTATGTGGTAGTACGCATCCTGAAGATCTATGGAGCACATCCAATTGTCCTGACCCAGAAAGGGTAAAATGGACTGAAGCGTGACCATCCGGAATTTTTTTCTTTGTACAGACTTGTTTAGTCTGCTGAGATCCAAAATTGGTCTCCAGTCCCCTGTCTTTTTTGGTACCAAAAAGAAACTTGAGTAAATTCCGGATCCTTGTTGGTCTGCTGGGACTTGCTGGATGGCCCTTTTTCTTAGCAGTTTTGAGACTTCTTGCACTGCTTGGTCCCTTAGATTGGGTGGAACATCTGGAAGGGACTTGTATGACTTTAAGGGGGTGCGAACGAAGGGGATTCTGTAGCCTCCGGATATGATGGACTGTAACCATCTGTCTTGTGTTATGTCTCGCCAGGCTCCTGGGTACAGTGATAGTCTTCCCCTGACTGCCTCCAGAGGTGAGCAGCCGGGCAACCCTTCAGGGATGCTGGAAGGGCTTGTCAGAGAAGGATTCTCTGCTGCCCTGGTTTTGCGGACCCCCTCTGCCACGAGGGCGGCGTCTGTTATTGTTCCCTCCTCTGCCCCTGGAAGGAAACTCACCACGTGTGTCTGGCAAGGCTCCTTGGGATTTCCGGAACCACATCTTCCCACTCTTCTGACCCTTAGGATATGGTCTGGAAGGAGTGGAAAAATGGACTCCTAGAGCAGAGAGAGTCTTGCCTTCCTGCTCACACCTGGTAAGGATAGCTTTCACCTGTGATCGAAAGAGAGAGGAACCATCAAAGGGGGGTGTTGGTGAAAGATGCTCTGAAAGGTTCCACAAAGTTACATAGCCGCATCCAAGCGTGCCTCCTTAGGGCCATGCCTGTGCCTGTGGCTCTACTCGCATCATCGGCTGCATAGGAAATGAGCCGCGTGAAGGAGTTTACCACAGAATTAAGAGTCGCCAGCTGGGAGGCTGCCTTAGCCTGGGCCCCCTCAGCTGATGGATCTTGGAGGGTATCTCCAAGCTCTTTCAGGAGATCCCTCTGAAGATGGGTAAAGTGGCACAGGTAATTCAGGGACCGCATGGAAAAGGTCGCTGAAGAGAACATCCGCTTCCCATATCTGTCCATCGTCCTGGACTCCTTATTAGGGGGATGGACAGATAAAGAAGTTATAGCCAACTCCTTCTTTGTGGCCGCTACCACCACCATGGCATCAACGGGGACACCCTTGGTCAAGAACTGTTTGTCCTGTGGGGCAGTAATGAATTTTGCAGGTCTTTTAGGGGTCGGTTCCACTGTGTCTGGAGCAGTCCACACCTTTCGAGCCACCACAGACATCAGTGTGTCGAAAGGTGGAGACACCCAGGAGGAGGAAGGTCGGGATCCAAACGCATCCAGGAATACTGACTCATCCTCGGAAGGGCTTAGGGTAGTCCAGATTCCCCTCTGCCTAAGCATCTCAAGGATGTCTGAGAAGGAGACATCTTCAGAGGGGGATCTTGGGGACCCTTCCGACTCCTCTAAGTCGGTATCCGATGTAATAGACTCGGGGGAGTCAACATGCTTCCTCTTGCATTTTCTCTTGTGAGGTGGCTCCTCTGAAAGATCAGGGGAGGCCTCGGAAGAGGAGGATACACCCAAGGGGGTGTCCTGGAGCACTGGATCCCCACGCTTATGGTCTGGAAGAGGGGCAGAGGCTGACACAGGCACCCTAGGGGGAGGAGCCGATGGGGTCGATCGTGGGACTGACTCAGGGGCCAGCACACTCCTCATCACCTCGAAGGCGTCCCTGCCCGGACGCAGAGAAGGCTCAGGCTCTGACAAAACCAAAAGCCCTCCCCGCACAAGGGTCCAATGCCACTCGCCCCTTCGGAGCAGACGAGGGAGTCTCGGCGCCCAGATCCCTCCAGGGAAGGTACCATGGAAGGGATCGGAGACAATGAAGGAACCAAAAGGGAGGGTATCGGCACTGATGGTTCCATGACTCGAACCCCAACGAACTCCAGCTGCGAGCTCAAAGGAAGAGTCAGAGGAGAAATATCAATAGCTGTGGACGGAGCAGACTCCTGATGAGGAGGGCTGGACAACATCTTGGCAAGGGCCTGCGACTTCAAGAGCCTACTGACCACTCTTTTCAAATCATGGTCCGAAAGTCTAGAGGACCGAGAAGAGTGGGATGATCGGTGACTATGCTCCGATTGGAGCAGGGGCGACTTTGGAGCCGAACGTATCGACTCCAAAGAAGGAGACCTTGATCTCTTTCGACTGTCAGCCGGCTCCGAAGACCGTGTCGGAGCCGACTGGGAGGGAGGGACATCGCTTCCAGCTGGAGCCAAATGGATTGTGTGGCTTCACCCAATGACAGCTCCAAACTGGGAGCCGACGGTTTAGGTGGCCTGGAAGATTTCACTGGCTGAGACTTCGATGGTGAATCTTGGGGTTTAAGCAGACTGCTCAGAATCAATTTATTTTTGCGCTCCTGCAAGACTCTTGGACTGAAGGCAAGACAGATGGAGCAAGAGTCCTGCAGGTGCACAGCACCCAGACAATAAACACAAGAAGTGTGACCATCTGTCAGAGACATCTGCTGACAGCATGAGTCACACTTCTTGAATCCGGACGGTTTTGGATCTTTGGACATTCTTGGAAGAAAACCAAGGACAAGTTTTCACACAAAAAGTTAAGGTAACCGATAAAAAATATTAATACCCTACAGTTACCACAACCCACACAAGTACTACTACCAAAAGAAAAAAACAAACTTATCACTAACACTACAGGTTATAGAGAAAAAGTTTTTTTTTTTTTTTTTTTAAAAGAGATAGAAAAGAAAGGTTAACCTCTAACTCAAACGGAAAGAACCTTTCTGAAAAAGGGAGAGAAGGGAGGGAGGGGAAACTCTCTAATTTAAACAAGTTTCTTAGGAAGGGAAGGCTATTTAGAGGAAAAACTAACTACAATGAATAAAGTCTAACTAACGACTAATTCTACACTACTACATATCCAAAACGAACCAAACTAAAATGAAAAACAAGCGAAAAGCCACCAGCTGGCAATCCACGAAAAATTTATTGAAATAACAAACAATGCTAAAAAATCACGATATAGAAACTGTAAGCGCTTTCGTTTAATTAGTATTAAACTTCATCAGACAACCTCCATATTACATCACTTCCTTTTATAACTTCCTATACATTTGAAAAAGCCCGCCAAATAACCATTCTAAAACTTGCGCATGCCTAGTTAATAGAAATGTGGAAATAGTATGAAAAATATAATGAAAAATATTCAATCAAATTATGTTTGTCATGTGGAATAGATACTTAAATAAATAAATAATTCATATATTATACATCTATATAAAACATGTATAAAATCGGAATAAATTATTAATTTTTAATTTTTAAAAAATCCTAATAAATAATTATTAAACATATATAAATTATAAATAAATGATTATAAATATTTATAAATGTATACCTTACTAATATTATACATTTCCTAATATTATAAATAATATAAAAATAAAAAAATTAATCTTTAATTTTCTTCCTATCTAATGCTTTTAGTTTTAAAATTGGCGTTATTGAACTACGTTCATTTATTCCTGGCCATGAATCAGCCTGCAATTTAATTTGCCATTGTAATTCTTTCTTCTCTAGGAAAAGTCCCCATGGGCATTTATCATCTATTTCAACATGATCAATAGCCATAAAATAAAATTGATGATTTATATACTCATTAATGTGTTTCTCAAGAGCATTATTTAATTTATTTTTCTTTATAGAATATTCATGTTCATAAATTCTTTGCGATAACATTCTCTCTGTTTTTCCTATATAAAATATAGGACAGGAATTACACATGGCTAGATAAACTATTGCTTTAGATTTACAATTATATTTACTTTTTAAAAAATATTTTTTGTTTCTTAGAAAAAAAATATTCGCTTCTTTAATTTTATAACGCCAGTTACAAGCTCCACATTTATTCATCCGTATATTTAAACTTTTGTTAGTTGTTGTGTTAAATCCACTTCTTAATATATCTTTAAAACATCTTCCTTTTCTATACACTATTTTAGGTAGATCAGGTAAATATTTTTTGCACTGTGGATCATCCATAAGGACTGTCCAACTATCATAAAATATTTCTCTTAGTAAATAATATTCTTGAGAATAAGTGATTATTAAAGCTTTAGTAAAATCTTTCTTGGTATTGTTTATTAAGCTGTTAATATTATGATCTTCCTTTATACTCAATATATTATTTCGATCAATCGTCTCCAATATAATTTGTTTTCTCAAAATAGGTTTAAAATGCCCACATTTTCTCTTATTTGTTACTTCTAATATTAGTGAATCAACTGTTTCTGGATAACATTTATTAATAAACATAGTTTTTAAAAATTCACATTCTATTAGAAATTCATCAAACTTAGTTATCATACGAGCAGCTCTAACCAATTGTCCTTTCACTACAGATTTTTTCTGATGTTCGGGATGAGAACTATTATAGTGAGGAAAACTGTTCGAATATGATTTTTTTCTATGAATATTTGCAATATATGTTGCATTTTGTAAACCTTCGTAAGCTGTACATCTAAATAATTAATACTTTTTTCATCAATTTTCCAAGTAAATTTAAAAAAAATCTGTAGTTTGATTTATGTAAATTAAAAATTTATCTAAAAATTCCAAAGTACCATTCCACATAAGACAACCATCATCTTGGAACCGATGATAAGATTTAATATATTTAAAATATTGACTATTAAAAATATATTTTTTCTCCCAGAAAGCCATTACAAGATTTGCATATGTGCCTCCACAAGGGGAGCCCATTGCTATACCTTTTTTCTGCAAATAATATTTTTTATCAAAAGTCAAAAAATTATTATTTAAGACAATTTCAAGAAGTTCTATTATCAAATTAATTAATTCTTGGTTTAAACCTCGTTGAAATAACAATTCATTGATCCATTCTAGTCCTACTGATTGGGGAATAACAGTGTAAAGATCACATACATCTATAGTGACCAAAATATCTTTCTCATCAGATTGAACCTCATTCATGTGCTGTAAAAATGTCCATGAATCTTTGCATATATGTTCTTCATTCTTAATAATCTTTTTTAATTCATAATCAACATATTTAGCACAAGCTGATGTAATAGAATTCCGACCATCAACTAGTGGTCTCATCGGTGGATCGCTCATATTCTTATGAATTTTTGGGTTTCCAAAGAATATAGGAATTCTGGGAGAAATAATATTAAGATAGTTAAGCAAATTAATATCTATCCGTTTCTCTAAAAATAAATCATATAATTGAGAATTTATTTTTCTATAAGCTGTATTTAATTCATTAATAGATATCTGTTCATATGTATCGGTTTCCAAGATTGAATTTAACTTATATTTATAAATATCATTATTCATTATAACAGCTCCTCCTCCTTTGTCTGGCTTCATGACTCTAACTTCTTGTTTTTTTAGATCCATTAAAATGTTTTGTTCTTCAAGAGATAAATTAGATTCACTAGTAGCTACTTTCCTATAGTTGTCTAAACATTTCAATTGATATTCACACATTTTCTCATACAATAAAAGTTTCGGATGCAAGGGTGGATTAAATGTGCTACTAATATTAAATTTACTAGATTCATTATAAATTTTATCATGATATAGCAAGGAAAAGTTGATTTTTCGTAAAAATAGTTTTAAATCAATCGTAACTATAGTAAAATCAAAGGTCTTTGATTAGATTTAAAACTAAAAGCATTAGATAGGAAGAAAATTAAAGATTATTTTTTTATTTTTATATTATTTATAATATTAGGAAATTTATAATATTAGTAAGGTATGCATTTATAAATATTTATAATCATTTATTTATAATTTATATATGTTTAATAATTATTTATTAGGATTTTTTAAAAATTAAAAATTAATAATTTATTCCGATTTTATACATGTTTTATATAGATGTATAATATATGAATTATTTATTTATTTAATTACGTATCTATTCCACATGACAAACATAATTTGATTGAATATTTTTCATTATATTTTTCATTATATTTTTCATTCTATTTCCACATTTCTATTAACTAGGCATGCGCAAGTTTTAGAATGGTTATTTGGCGGGCTTTTTCAAATGTATAGGAAGTTATAAAAGGAAGTGATGTAATATGGAGGTTGTCTGATGAAGTTTAATGCTAATTAAACGAAAGCGGTTACAGTTTCTATATTGTGATTTTTTAGCGTTGTTTGTTATTTCAATAAATTTTTCGTGGATTTCCAGCTGGTGGCTTTTCGCTTGTTTTTCATTTTAATTCTACACTACAATACAATACTTTTTACAGGAAAAATACAGTAAATAACAGTAATAATAAAGAAGCTTATACGACCTGAGCCAGTAGAACAACCTCGCAGCAGAAGCGGCAAACGAGATCTGGGTATCTAGCGACAGGCATCATGGGATATACGGGGGCCTTGAGCCAGTAAGCAGCTCTCGAGCATTTGAAGATGGCCGAGTTGGAGCCGAGGATCGGCTCCGAACCCAACCAGCAAGAAAAGAAGGTGAGATAGACAGCTTAACATAGTATGTTGCAGCAACCCCCTATCAATAAGCTTTCTCCTTCTCTCTATGAGACCCCTAGAGGAAAAAGAGTGGCAAATACTGCAAGAGTCTTGGAGGTGTTTAGCCCCCAGACAGTAAACACATTGGACATGCCCGTCAGTGACGGGCATTTTCTGCCCACAATCTGGACATTTCTTAAACACCGATTTGGGATGAGACTTTTCCCTCTCATCCGATATGTTCAAAGTTTGAAACAGGCACACCACAAAATTAACCTGTATAGGTTAAATACAGGGCTAACTAGGCCCACACTAAAAAATACTAATAAGAAGAAGAAATTTGTTAAATCTAAATAGGGCTAACAAAAGGCCCAACACTCTAAGAAACTAAGCCAACACAGGGCACTATCTACTACAATCTAACCTGCTTATAACTATAGAATTTTAACGAGAAACACACACACACACTAAATAGAGAATAATATATCAAAAAGAGGGAAAAAAGAAATTTTTAAACTTGCGATTTTGTAAAAATATGGTCCGAGGTGACTGGATCACCGAGATCTTGCTTGCCGCGGCAAACTAAATCTGAGGTAATTCCAGCAGTACATTTTGGGATAAGGGGCTTGGTCTCGAGCTACTGGCAAACCTTGAACTTTGCTATCGGCCGTGTCGGAGCCGAGGATCAGCTCCGAACCCATCAGTGAGAATAAACGGTGAGATTTAACAACTTCACATGCATAGTTATGTAAGTACATAACTTGAACATATGATGATATCATTTTCATTCGTTCCTCAATAAATGGAACAGAGTCTCCAGCTACAGTAACCTTGGGTGGCCCTCATGGAAGGATGTTCCAGAGTACCACAGAGCTAAATGCAGCTCTATTACTGAACATGATGTCTAATTTTAATGAGCCACAAAGATATGAGACTTAGGCCACATGGCTGCTGCACAAATATCAATGGATGCTCTGGACCAAAAAGCAGATGATGTAACCACTGGCTTAGATGAACGAGCTTTTGGTGGTCTTGGCAAGGTCAAACCCTTTAAGAAGTACACATGACAAATACAGTCAGTCATCCATTTAGCTATTGTAGTTTTTGAGACAGGCCTACCCAACTTGTTTTTGGCAAAGGAAATAAATAATTGATCAGTCTTCCTAATAACCTTCATTTTATGAAGATAGAAACAAAGTTGTCTATGTACATCTAAAGAAAAGAGCATGCATTCTCCTTTACTCTCAAATTCAGGGAAGAAAACTGGCAAACTGATGATTTGATTGGTGTTTGTTTCTGATGCAATATTGATTTGTATGCAAGGCAACTCTGTCCTTATTGAAGGTCAAGTAAGGTGGTTTTGAAAAGAGTGCTTGGAACTTAGAGTTTCGCCTTGTTGAAGTTATGGCTAGGAGAAAAACTGTTTTCCAAGGAAGAAACTTGAGGTCCACTTTTGCAGAGGGTTCAAAGGGTGACTGCGTCAGACTCTGTAAAACTTCAGTAAGATTCCAAGGAGGTATAGGGTCCTTAATAGGTGGCCTAAGTAAAAAGGTACCCTTAAAAATGCCTTACACAGCTTAGATGATGCCAAAAGGAAAGCATGATCTTGGACATGAAAATTCAAAATGGCAGCCAGTTGAATTTTAACAGTAGAGAAATTGGCCCCACTTTGAAAAAGAAATGTTAGAAATTGTAAAACTTCAGGGACTGGAGCAGAGAAAGGATCAAATCTCTTTGCTGACCCCATTTACTTTTATAAATCTTTCTTGTATAGAGTTTCTGAGATGAAAACAAAATTCTTTGAACAGGAGAGGAAGGCCCGGAATGCCCAGCCATTATTGGAACTGCAGAAACAACGGGGTCAGTTTGAGGCCTGGTATATCTGGATGAGTCAGACCAGACGGGTGTGACAGGGGATCTCAACTAGGTTCTAGTGTTGATGGAAGGCATATTAGACGAGACCATAGTAAGCAAAGCAAAATCTGTTGAGGCCAGAAAGTGGCAATGATGATTACTTTGCTCTTTAACCTGAAAACTTTCTGAAGAAACTTGGGAATTAGGGGTAGGGGAGGATAAGCATAAGAAAGACCAGATGGCCAAATGTGGACTATTGCATCTCTTGGTGACTGCCCCTGAAGGGGTATTAGGGCAAATAATCTGCTGCATTTGTTGTTGGGGAGAGGCAAATAGGTCGCATCATGGTTGACCCTACTGGTGGAAGATCATGTTTGACACTGACTGACAGAGACCACTCATGAGGCACTAGAATAGTTCTGCTGAGCCTGTCTAACTAGTATATTTGATTTCCCCTGAATACAGGTCACTATAAGAAAGCAGTTGGATGAGATTACCCATTACCAAACTCTCACTGCTTCTTGGCAAAGAGGGTAAGATATGCCCCCCCCCTGTTTGTTGATGTACCAAACTACTGATAGACATACTGTCTGTTTAAATAGCAATTGTTCCCAGAGGGAGAGAGTTCTGGAAGGCTTGCAATGCTAACAGGACTGTTCTCATCTCCAGAACATCTATATGCAATTCAGTCTCTACTGGGGTCAACGTACCTTGAACAGTCCATCCCATGTAATGCCCCCCCAAACTGGAAGGCGTCTGTGGTCAACATGGTGATGGGTGGAGGAAGGATAAAGGGGTAACCTTGTTAAATCTCACTGGACTGTGCCCACCATACTAACAAGTCCTTGCATACCCTGGACAGTTTTATCAGAAATTGTAAGGGTTGGTGTAGAATGGACCATTGCACTTGTAAAGTCCACTGAAGCATTCTCATGTGAAAATGAGCTGTTGGCATTAATGTGATTGCAGCAGCCATCAATCCCAGAGCTCTTAAAATCAGTTTGGCTGGAGGGAAATGATGAGACAGAACCTGACTGACATGGAACCTTAAATGAAGAATTCTGCTCTGTGGTAAGAATGCTTGAAGATTCACTGCATCGAGGAGAACCCCTATAAACCCCAAGACTTGTACTGGTTGAAATTTGGATTTTGCAAAACTTATGGTGATACCTAGAGAGTGAGGTAGATAGTCTCTGGCTGTTATCAAGAGATGCTTGGTTGATGTGGTGAGAAGCCAGTTGTCTAAATAAGGAAATCCCTGAATCCATGCAGTCTTTGATGAGCTGCAACCACTGCCGTACATTTGCCGAACACTCTGAGGGCTGTTGTGAGACGAAAAGGCAGGGCTCTGCACCGATAATGATTGTCTCCCAGCCAGAAGTGAAGGAATTTTTGGGATCATCTGTTCATTTTTATGTAATAGTATGCATCCTTCAGATCTATACAGCACATCCAGTTGCCTTTCTGGAGCAACGGTAGAATGAACTGACCTGTGACCATCTGGAATTTGGAGTTCTTTATGAATTTGTTTAGATAACTGAGATCCAGGATGGGTCTTAGGTCCTCTGTTTTCTTTGGCATTAGAAATAACCTTGAGTAAAAACTGGATCCTCTCTGGTTTGGTAGAACTTCTTGGATGACTCTTTTGTCTAGCAGCTTTTGGATTTCCAAAGCTGCTTCCTCCTATTGATTGGGTGGAACATTAGGGAGACTTTTTCTTATCCTTGGTGGATTTTGTAAAAAGGGAATGAAATATCCTTTGGATATGATTCTTTGTACCCATGTGTCTTTTGTGATAGCTGCCCAGGCTTCTGGGTGCAAAGACAAGAGTCTCCCGACTGGATCCAGAGAAGAACAGTCAGGCAACCTTTCAGGAATACTGGAAGGGTCTGTCTGAGAAAGAATCTTGAGATGCTTGATTTTGTAGACACCCCTATTATTATAATTATTTCCCAACTCAATTCAAGTGGTACCTCCAAACACGTATTAAAAGATAATAAAGAACAGTATCCAAGTACTGAGCTGTATGGGACCTCACTAATAACTTCCCTTTCATCAAAGCAGACATTTATCATTGCTTTTTCATCTGTTATGGAGCCCACAGTTAACACAAGCATCTCGACAACCACTTCAAGGAAGACCACTATATGGTGTAAATACTACATCAAACAAGTTATGCCAATTTAAAATACTCAAAGAACTCTGGCACACTTATTCAGCATTACCTTTCTCATCTGAAAGATTGTAGATACTGAAGAAATTTTTCTTTCAGAACTGATTCCATCATTATCCCCGCTATGAAGATCGGGCTTAACCGGCAATACTATATGCTCACCCCCCCCCCAAGACCAGGAGAATTACATAGTCTTCTCATGATTTTTAAACAAATCTGGCACCAGTTTTACTCTTGGTTTGTTTAAACTCTGGAGAGAAACTTGTACAAACTACCATATCTACTTCTTGTTCAAATTTCTTTCACAACCATTCCCTCAATTGTCTCAACTCTTCTCTCAACATTGCTTATATTTGGAATTTATCTTCTCTTCACCTCTTTTAAGAAAAGTGAACAAAAAATGTTATCCAGTAATGCTACCTCTTCCGCATAATTCCCGCTTTGTCAAGTTTCTGATATCCCTCTATCTCTCATCCAAATACTTTTTCTTCTTCTTACTATCCTCAGTACGCGTTTTATTCACACCCTTAACTAGGGCCTGCAAACTCTTCCAAGGCTTGCCAACTGCTCGCATCACTTCTCCTGCTTTCTGCTTTGTCAGATACAGTTATCAAAGTTACTCATGGTAAATTTCACTATTTCCTTGACTGTCATGTTCCGGCTGTGCCAAGATGAGTTACAGTTTTCCTAAGTTTCCACCAAATACTTTTGGCTACTCTAGACACTGACCAGAAGTGATGTTATTATAAAAATCAGTTCTGTAACAAATGAGTAAGGAAAAATGATTATGAATACTTGAGTTATAGAAACTACAAAAATGGGATAACAGTTGGGAGCTAGAAATCCTGCATGCGCCAGGAAAACATGATTTGTCACCATATTTTATGCTGAAAATCAAAAAGAATTGATTTGTAATATTCTTTCTGAGTATGGCCAAAGCATTCTTTTATTTATTTCTATGCATTTCTTATATATTTATAAACAGATTTCATTGGTCTTTTCACATTTATTGTAATTTATTACGGAAAAGTATATCATGTATAATCCACTTTCATTTACTTAATTTTGCACAAATTTTACTTTATGTTGTATATAATGAACTTTTGCTAATAGCCCAGGTCGTGGTTAAAAAGGGTCAAAAGACTAGCCCAGTTATTGAATAGCAAACGAAAAATAATAAACTACATCTTTAAAGTGTAATGCTTTTACTGACCACTAGAAAGTAGTAAATCCACACTTTTGTTAGACAGCCTCCTTGCAGAGTTGTTTTCCCGTTTACAAGTCAAAGAGGTGTAGCCATACAAGTAAATCACAGTGTACAAATTACATTTCTTAAAGGGTAACATTCTGACCAATTAAAAGACACTACATGCCAACCATACTCAAAAATGAAACACAAAGGGTACAAGAGGATCAGCAAATAGATGTGGGTCTCCAAAGCAACATTATGTTAGCTAATTATGGCAGTTTAATTAAAGAGTTCATGTACTGCAATTTTAGTACATACTCTGCATTTTACTTATTTATTTAGACTAAGCCAAAACTCATTTTTAGTGGTTGCCTGTGGAGAAAAGATCCAAGAAACACAATTAAAACAGTTCAAAAGAAGTTGTATAATATACAAGGACATAAAATTCCCATTAAAGTAGACATATAAAGTTTCATTTAATTAATTACTTTATACATGCTACACAAGAGGCAAGTTATACTGCAAGGGAAGTAGAAATACTGGAAACTGCTATACAAGTCAGAATTCTTTTTGACTACAGCAATGTTAGCAGCTTCTAGTGATACGAAGTGTGATGGGCTTCACAAACTATATACCAGCTAAGCAGTTTCAACACAAACAGTGGATATCAGTACATACATGAATCTGAAAGCTGAACTGATAAGAAATGCTGATTGAATTAGTTATTACAGAAATATTCAGTGTGCTAGTCTATCCCACTAGCTAAGCAAACACAGAAATCCAGGAGGCAAACTTAACAGGAACATTTTTGTCTAGGGGTCTAAAATACTTAATCGTTTCCTTTGTGTCATTCAGGACAGCATACCAGCAACACTGTCAAACAGAGCATCTCCCTGTATCTTCTGGTGTAACAAACTACTGGGACCTAGAAGCTGCTGTCAGCATGACTTAGATATGCAAAAGTACTGTGCAAGTGGTACCTGTTTCCTTGGCCTCAGGTTCTCCCGCCATTCCTTCAGTTTATGGTTGTGTTCATCATCCAGCATCTTGAGTTTTTGGGTCTCATGTTCTATCAAAAGATGGCACTTCTCATTCTGCAAAGATAAAAACGAGATTACTGTGGCATGGCTAACTGACACTCTGATTATAATGCAGAACTTCTGATTATAACTACTGTATCCTATTTAGTCTTCAATGTATGACAGCTGTGTAACAAATGTGAACTCTCTATGAACTGTTCTTGAATGTGCTGCTACTACGGATTCTTAGGTTGTGGCTGAAATGACTCTTGAGCCTGTTAAGATATTAAGTAAATGAATAAATAAACAAACCCAACTTTATTTATAAACAAGGAACATTTGATGGCAGTTGTTTTCTCAGAGGAGAGAGACAGGCAACATTCACTGGTTGAAGACAGGGCAAGGCTGGACCAAGAAGCTGAGCCTGGACATCACACCTACTGAGGACAAGTGTGTTTAAAGTGATTGCCATGTGTAACAGTAGATCTTTGTGGAGAGGTTGCTGTTACAGTAAATAATTATATTTGCATTTACCCAGTAGTGCTCATATACTTATGAATGCCTATGCTTCTCTCTGCCAGCATTCGATGGAAACTGACCAGTGCTGAGGTACATGTATACACAACCAGCATTGTTCTTAACCATCTTCTGTTCTTCAAGCCCTTTCTGGCACTCAGTGCAGGTATCGCTGCAATAATCCACTGTCTTTCACATAAAAATTATTACTATAATAAAAAAGTAACTATGCAATAACTTAAAAGAAACAACCATGTACAACTTCATCATGGAAATGGACAGATGGAAGACGCAGTGTTCAATGATCCTCCGTAAAATATATTGTTATGAAGTAGCTTGTACAAAACTTTACAATCTTCTTCTGTGAGAGTAAGTAGAATAATAAATGATGTCATCTAGGTAGACTTGTAAAAAGTATTTGGTAATTATGTAATTTATGGGAGGTAGCCAACTACAGAAATGCCTGTGGTACAGATATGCAAAAACTTGCCCTACCACTGGACTGTGCTTCCATTTCATAATGTCTTCTGACTGTAAGGAGAGCAGTCTATATTACAGCTTCTAAAATAACTTGTGTACAAATATTTCTATAATATGATGCTGATGTAGCTGACATGCTGGAAAGGGCACTTATTGTGCCTTGCAAAGGCTCATTGTACTTGCTCTAGCAAAAGGCAATACTGCCTGCCAACCATTGAGACAGTCGCTAAATGAATGGAAGGTCTTTCTTCTCCATCTTGAATGAAATAAAAAGCTGATCATTTTTCTGAACTCAACAGTGCCTCAAGTACAATACTGAAGTTGTCTCTGCACATCCAATGAATGTAGATTTTTTTCTCTGTTGGTAGTTTGGGTAAAAAAACTAACAACTGTATGGATCAACATTTGCTGTTAATGCAACTTTCACCATGAAAGGTGAATTCTCTTCAGTAATATTTTTTTCTTTATAGAATACCAAGAAAGGTGTGGTTTGCACTTGATAGCAAATAAGACTGAAGTCCTTCTAACAGATGTAACAGCAAGTAGAAAAAGGAATGCTAGGTGTTTTAACTCTACTATCTGCTAGTTCATTGTGCAAAAAAGTCAGCTTATCCAACAAAATTTAAATTCCATATATGAAAGACAGGTCTCTTTCGTGGCTTTAATTGAAGAACTGTAAGGGAGGCTTTAGGAAGTGTCAAGTCTGTGGAAAAGTTAATAGACAAGCAGATAAAGCTGAGACATGAATTTTTATTGATAAATTATTCAAACAGTACAATTAATCAAGTCCATATACACAAAAGGACCAGTTTTTTTGAAACCTGAACCCCTCCTCGAAAGAACGTTACAAATAAATCTTTCAGATAATAAGAACATCAGCAATGTTTGCAAACTTTAATGAAATGGTCACTGGACACAAATTTTGTGGCATAGTTCAGGAAACAAATCTCTTCTTTTGAATGTATGGTTTTATTAGGTCTCTTAGCCTCTATTAAAATATTACAAATATGAGCAGGAAAGGAATAACTGTTAAGCAACAAAATTTATATCCTCTAGGATGACTGATTTCAATGTTTTAAGACTAGGAAAGTGGTATCTTGCCATGTTATCGGGTTAGTAAAGACTATTATATTATAGCAGTAATGGTCATGGTGAAAGTGTGATCAAAAACTCAACATCAGAGAAATTCATGGTTACCTTGGTCAAGGAGCTATTAAAATTAAATCTGCCTTATCTCATTTTCCTTTGAGCAATATTTCCTGACTCAGAGGAAAAACAGGGAAGGCATACATGAAGGTTTGAATCCATACAAAAGAAAAGGAATCTGTCTTCCTAGGTGTCTCAAGAAAAATAAGGAAAGAAGAGATTTTGATCAGATTTCTGTGATGTGTTGCAAACAGGTCATCTTGGTCACAACCCCACATTTGTGCAATGTCCTGAAATAAGTGGATGCATTCAAGTGCCAAAGTTATTTTACATCTGTAAGTAATGCTGTAAACCTGGAATACAGCTGCTGAAAAAGTAGGTTGAATTATAATTCCCCCTCCAAGATTTGAAATGATGGTTTGCACAGTTGAGAGGATCTGGTTCTGACTTGTCTATTTATGAATCATATTGTCATGGTGCTGATAATCATCATTTGAAGACATCCTGGCTGCAAAGTTTCAAAAAAGGCTGATGAGGTCCTGCAGACTGCATTCCTCTCTAGGCTGATATGAAGTGACTTTCCCTGTTGAGCCCAGCTAATCTACACTGACAGTTCACTGAAATGTGCTCGCCAACCAAAAAATGAGGAGTCTGTTATTAAATACTGACTTCTGGATGGAGAAAGTAATGTCATTCCAATTGATGAGTCTGCCACATTTGTCAACCACATAAATTAATTCTTAGTGTATTGAGGCATATGAACCAAATGATTATGAACTACAGGAATATGACTTTGAAGGAACATGGGCGAAATTCTTGGTTAGGCTTATAAGGGCCTCCGGGCCAATAGCCTAGTATCATCCTATGAACCTATTACTTTCAGTGGAGCTGCAGAATGAGAAGTCACAAGGTCTTTCTCATACGAATTATTGTGTAAGACACTATGGGCATACCAGAATACAAGTACCGTAAAGCTCTCATAAACCATCTTCCTTTGATGGCTTGTTGCCAACAAGAATTCTCTTAGGATAGTTTGCATCTCTACTTGTTTGCCCTGCAAAGATAACATGTCTGTAAACACCTGACGTTACGACTGGGTCCAGAAAAGTTGGTTACACAACATTTTTTTTTATTTTTATTCCCATATACCAAGGAGCACAACTATTCTACCTGCTTTGGCAACAATTCCCTTGTTCCATTCTGATGGGACGAGGACATTAATGTTTTACTTTCTGAATTGCACAAATACTTGAGGTAAACTGCTGGCAAATACTTTATAGGTAAAAAATTCAAACAATAATGGATCATAAGTTAAAAGCTATTAGTTGACTCACAATTGTATGAACTATACACAATAAAAACTATTAAGAAATATATTTATAAACATAGTGTAGCAACAATTATAACGACTCACAAATAAAATCAACTAATATACAATAATCTAATAAAGTGAACTTCAATGCCACTAATAATTTGTATATATTTTTATATATTTTTGTATATATCTTTTAAACAAATCACTAATAACCTAGATGGCCTGAGTGATGATGGTAACTTATACATCAAAATTAACCACTCAAATAATAATGGGTACAACACATAATATAACATAATAAATTTTAACCTTTCTGCACTAATCCATAACAGGTACTAGCTGTTAATAATATGTAAAAACAGTACATGACAGAGCCTACTTCCTAAGTTGTTTTCCTTTCAAAATACGTCTAATAGGAACTCTATCATTCAACCCAGGCTCTCAATCGGCTCTTAGTCTGATAATCCATTTTGCTTCATTTTGTTCGGTCTTATTCCTAATATCCCCCCCTCCTAATGGTGGTATAATTAATTTGGACAACTAAAAATTTAAATTTATGGTCTGAATATGGTTCAAGGACATGTTTGGAAAGTGCATTTTTGTCAGACTTTATCCTAATGTTATATAAATGTTCCCTAATTCTGTTTTTTAGTCTTCTGCCGGTCTTGCCCACATAAAAGGCTGGGCAGGCCCCACAGGTGGCCAAATAGACAACATGCTGGGAATCACAATTAGCCTGAGGATAAAAATAAAAACATCGTAACGTAATAGGATGTACAAACCTAGCTGAACTATCTATAAATTCACAATAACTACATCTTTGACATGGTCTCGTTATATTGCCTGAAGTCTTAAGCTGAGGTCTGTGCTCCAACCTATTAGAGCTACATAACATCCTGTGTAAATGAAGCCTGTTTTTATATATGAATTTTGGAGAACCACCTACAACCTCACAAATATTTGGATCCACTTTTAGTATATCCCAGTGCTTTAATAAGGATGTGATGTCATTAAACTATAGAGTATATAAGTATTTAATTGAGATTTGATTGTGTTTGGCCTGAGGAAGCCTATGAGGTGAAAGCGCTTGCCGTTCTTATATTATTAAACAATTTTATATATCCTTCTCCGTTTGGATTATCTTTTGGTGAAGTGAATACTGACCTATACCACGGACTGTGTTTTTATATTTCCACGTTGGTGATTTGTTCTATTACCACTGAGGAAGATAAGCCTGAATTTAACTGATATTGAGCATATTGCACTGCCAGACCGGTCTCCTGTACATTTTCGTTCAATGCCAAGAAATGCAATATAGCACCTTTTGGGAAGTCAGTCACACCAGATAACTTGGCCATCAATAAAGCATCCCTAAAAGTTAATTCACTAGTCAGGAATCAGGGAAAGTGCAGTTGTGTAAAATAAACTTAACATAACAGTAGATGTTCAAATGATCACTGATGTAGTAGCCTTAGCTATATGGGGTACATACTGCCAAGGATATAACAGCTGATCAGCTTCCAAAGCTTTAGGGCACCTTCCACACATCTAAATGTTCTGGCAGCTCGAGTGGAGCTGAGTAAAACACAAGTTTGGGCATGAAGCCCTTCAGAGGTTTCCAGCAAACAGTGAGACGTAGGCTGAGGCCTGAAAGGACAAGGCTAGGAACAAAAATGTCCACACCCTGGCATAAAAAACACACCAAAAAACAAGGGGAGAGGGAGGACCTTAGCAATATGGGTAGATGTTATAGCACTGGGATCTCAAACAATGTTGGGATACCAGCTTACAGAAATCTTCCCTGAGCAGCATGTGTGAACAGTCTTTTATGTGAATGCCAGTGACATAAAATAATGCAAAGCTGCATGGAAATACAATGCCTGGCTAAAAGAACAGCAGCCACGATAATATAGTGCTTATGAATAATTTTTCTCTTTATCAAGGCATAATTATTAATATAAGCAAATATTTATGTTGAAAATAATTCCTCTAATAATCAAATGTCAAACAACAGATGCAAGTTAGCTATACGACTTTGCAGTGTTTTTTTTTTAGAACTGTTAGCTCAACTACTTTTTAGGAAAAAAATAGAATGGAAATGTCACAGCAGCCTGAAACAAGGGTCACACACTGACAGACACTGATGCATTGAACAGCAGGGAATGGCTCTTCTATTAGAAGTTATAAAAAACATGTATTAATCAGTACTTTTCTATTTCTATCAAAACATTCCTAAACTATATGTGTAAAGAATGCAAATAATGTAAAATACAGATTTGTAAAACATACATATATGCCATAAACAAAGAATCAGGAAATGTATATTATTCTATTTCATACATTATCTATAGAATGAATGACAGGAGCAGTTGTGTCTTGCATATACAAGCAGCAGACTTTATATGAAGTTTTTATTAAGGTTTTGTATTAAGGTTTTGTATTACTTTGTAAGTTGCAAATTTTCATGAATTTTGAATTATTCAACAGTAGCAATAATGTAAACTGCAGCTGTAACAATAATAAATAGTCTTTCTCATTAGAAATGTTATAATAAGACAATTAAGCAGTAAGAACATATGATGACAAAGCAAGCTGAAGCAAGAAATTATTACTTTGTACTTGTTACAATTTAAAAGGAAAACCTGTTGTACAGCAATTCTACAAAAATAGTCTGCTGTAACAACACTCTTAAAATAACTTGTAAAACAACTTTTAAAATTGCTGCATGACTAACTTATGACACATTACATGACCAACTTAGGACACAATGTATATCTAAAGAGGCAGGACTGCATTTGTCAAGAACTGTATACAAGTCCTGTACTCACTGGTGTATTTTGTCAGTAAACCAAGTCAGATACATGAAACTGACCCTGAAATGCCTTGCTTTGCTGATCATTTATTTTTCTTGTTGTTCTAACTGCCTGTATATTTTCCTCATAGGTGCAGTGCTTGTAGATACCTTTACAGTAGATTACCTTATCTAACTACACTTGGAAGGAGAATAGTCAAGCATCCCCTGGAGAACTGTCCCAGCAGACACTTGATCTGGACTTAGAGAAGGAATCAGGCTTATAGTGTTTTGTAAAAGTATGTTCAGACGACCAATTAGCACCTTCTAGAATACTTCTACAATCTAATCCTTTCCAAAAAGACATAGATGAAGCCAAGGCCCTGGCAGAGTGAGCCTTGCCTGGAATAGTTTTGCTTTCCATGTTAAGAACTTCAAGCCAGCCAGGTTAGCTGGTTCAAATGGAGTAAGTGTTGGCTTCTCTAACACAAAATTAAGACCACAAAGAGGGACCACCAATTTTCTTGGAGGCCTCTTATGCAAAACCCCTTTTAAGAACCTTTTGATATGAGACTGCACTGAAAGAGGAGACTCTATGGGCAGACATGCTGAAATGGCCAATAAATGAACTTTGCTAGAGAAATAAGAAAGGCTGTAGGATAGTAATGCCCACAAATATTGCAGAACCAAACAACAACTAGCCCTGAATGAGTGCTGGTTATGTTGCTGGCATCAACTAAAAAACTTTTTCCATTTGCTAATATATGATTTTCTAGTAACAGACTTTCTTATCTCCCTTAGTACCTGCTGCACATCCTCAGTAAACAGGTACCTTGAATTAATTAAAATCCTGTCATCCAGGTAGTCATTTGAAGTTGATGAATGTCAGGAGTGTATCAAACACCCCTGGTCTTGTGTGAGTAGATCCAGTTTGTGGGGAAGCTTGTGGTAATTGCCCCCTAGCCACTTCCAAAAGAAGGGAGAACTATGGTTGCATGGGCTAGAAGGGAGTCAACACAATGATCTTGGGGGATTCCTTCTGAATCTTTACTCCTAGGTATAAAATAACTTTCCTGAAGACGAAAGTAATAAATCTACAAAATTTAAGAAAATGAAAACTTCCTCCCAAAGGAAACATTTCTGCTCAGCAAAGGAAAGCACAAGCTGGCAGTCAATCCTCAAAAGCCTCAGAGCAGAGTACTCTTCAGCAACATTAACGGTCTGAAGGGCTTTGTGCCCAAACTTGTCTTTTAGTCAGCTCAACATGAGCTGCTGTGACAGCTTGGGCATTTGGAATGTGCTCTGAAGCTTTGGAAACTGACCGGCTGTTATTTCCTTGTTAGGATGTAACCCATATAGCTAAGGCTACTGCAGCACTAATCAATATGAAGAACATCCCTATTTAAGTGTAACTTGGACAATAGATGGGTAATCGGAAATTCACCTGTTGACTGGCACTCATGTCTTTGATGGACAGAAGCAGTCAGTAAATCACCCTTATATAAACCAAAGTTGTGGGTCAAGTTTGGCTTGTACAGCTAGGCATAAAAGGGCCCTAGTGGTTATTAGGAGAGTATAAACCTATAAGCTGGTACACAGGAAAGCTAGGGGATTGCACAACTCCCAGGCTCATGAAGAAAACAACTGTCCAAAATATGACAACCCTATACATCCATTCACCATCCTAGGCTATGGGGTACTGAGAGCCTACATGGCTGTAATAATGTCGCCACATAAAAATAAAGACTGGCTAGTGAAAATACACAACTTAAGGTATACTTTAATTCGCAGTGATCCTGAGGAGGTCAAGGTAATGAGGTAAATAAGGAGTCTGAATTTAGAAGGTTGACAGTGAGAATAATGGGTAGCAAAGAAACTACCACAACACTGCAAAAAATGATGAATCAGCTGTAAGTCTTGCAGTAACTGTGATGATGGGGTGTCCATGTTTCTGAGCATATTCTACTGCATAACCGTATTGTTTCTGAAACCCAGTCACATGGGCTTATCTCCAGCAATGCAGAAAGGAGATTGAAACTTGTCTGCTAGCGGTATTAGGAAAAAGAGCATAGTCTTATGAGATAGCTTTGCCTGCATCTTCCTTTTGCCTTTTATCTGAATTGCAATTTATTTGCTTTCTTTATTATTTCATTTTATTACAAAACTGCTGAGAAGGAATTCCTTTCCTTACAACATAGTTTATCTGCTGTACAAGTTTATAACCTCTTAAATAAAGACTAAATCAACAATAACAGTTTTTGTTGGGAGAATAAACTAAATGTCTACTGTCAGTGGAGGATAAAAATAATCCTTCTCTGACAGAGTCATACTAATGACTCTGTACTTAAAACTACACAGAAATTAAAACTACACAACATGCCTCCATTGTGGAAATATAGAATTACTTCTCCTTTATAAAATAGGATAAAGGCCTATCTCTATACTCTTTTTATAGATCCATTTCATTAATTAATGTTGATTACCAACACGTTATGCTAATTCACACCAAGAGATTAAAAATATGCTGCTAAGTTAATAGAGAAAGACCAAACTGACTTTATATTAAATAAGCAAACACTGGATAACAGAGTCATAGGTAAGTACTACGCTAGCTGCCTTTGCAGCCAACTTTAAGCCTAGCCAATTTCCCTTTTTGTGCTCAAAATAACCTAACCCATTTGATTATAGATTGGCCTTACCCATCCCATGGTCAGTAATAATATATTGTCACTAATGAGAAAAACTGGGATCATACCATAGATAATTTGAGGGAACCCATGCATGGGAGAACACATTTATGAGCTGCACCTGTCCATTAGTAGTATGGGGTAAATTTTCTGTTTCCCATCTGTGGAGCTAAAGTGTGCTTGAAAATGGAAAGAGATGATAATGGTTTATGTGGGCAGGCAGTCTATTCCATAGCAGCAGTATCATGTGCAAAATATACCCATCCCTCCAAACTGTTCTGTTGATATTGCAGAAGAGGTTTAGATCAGACAGAGTATTTCTAATGCTACTTCAATTTCTGACGTGCAGTAAATCCATCAGTAATGGGTCAGAGGATGCCATGTGGCCTTCACCTCGTCCACCCAATTTAGGGGTTGGATGAGAGAGGAGATCCTGGTATGTATCCATCAGGGAAAACTCACCCATACATTCGAACCTCAAACTGACCACATGGTTTCTCCATTTCCAATGATGGCAAGACAGCCCAGGTTTTCCTCTCAGCTCAAACGCATCTTCATATTCTTTCAGAAGGATTCTACTAGGAAGGTGTATAAGAGTAAATGAAAATATTCACCCTTTCGGATGTCCAGAGACTGTTAGACCTCTTTTGGGTCCTCATTCCAGCTATCCTACATTTCCTTGCTTCCATTTTTATCAGTGGTGATAGTTATTCCACTACAGAGATCCAATTTGCAGCTATCTTGAATTTTCACGTAGGACATAATTCCTCTTTGTCAACATCTATTTATATTATGCAAAGCCTTTAACAAAGGTACCTTTTTACTCTGCCCACCCCCCATTAAAGACC
Source organism: Protopterus annectens (assembly GCF_019279795.1). Classification (NCBI taxonomy): domain Eukaryota; kingdom Metazoa; phylum Chordata; order Ceratodontiformes; family Protopteridae; genus Protopterus; species Protopterus annectens. Next base: position 1,138,050,165 of record NC_056733.1, on the reverse strand, counting down.
CTACTCCACCATGGGATTTAACAATAATTCTTCAAGCCCTGACTTGACCCGCCCCTTTTGAACCAGCTGCCAAGGCGGACTTAAAATTTTCTCTTAGAAAAATATTTTTTTCTGGTAGTGATCACATCAGCCAGATGAGCATCAGAACTCCAGGCTCTTTTCTCCATATCTAATTTTTTACAGGGAGTCTCTCCATATTATTTCCTCTTTTGTACCTAAGGTGGCCTCAGAAACAGCTATGAATCAGTCCTTTGACCTTCCTGTGTTCTTTCCAAATTTTCCCAGCAAAGGAGAATACATGCTGCACCTTCTGAATGTGACCTTGATTCTATCTCCACAAAATGAAAGATTTCACAAAATCAGACCAGCTATTTCTTTCTTTCCTTTTCCAAACCCAAACCGAGTAAATCTGTTTCAAAGGTGACTTTAGTGAAATGGCTCACTGATGGAATTTCTTTTGTCTGTAAGGAAAATAGATAGACTTTTCCTAAACCCTGAAGGCTAAGACCACTAGACCTGTAGTCACATCATATGCCTTCTGGTCTAGTGCTTCCATAGATGACATTTGTGTAGCTGCCACTTGGTTTAACACTCATAACTTCATGGCTCACTACAAATTGGTCATTCTTTCTAGTAAAAGAGCAGCGTTTGGCTCCACTGCACTCCAGAATATTCTTCCTTCAGAACTACCCTAGGGTTTCTCCAGCTTTGGACTCTGCCCCATCACCTGAGGAATGGATGAAAAAGACATCAGATACAAAAGTTATGTACTCCCTACAGCTATGCATCTGTGTTGCCTGTTTTCATCCTTCCTCAAACTTCCAGCCTCCAACCCCCTTCCTACTAAAATTTTATTTCCTGATCTCCTAGTTCAATCTGAGGTGTGTTATACTACCTGACAGTTAGCTCCAGTCCTTTCCTCCTTCCTTTTCTTCTTTCATGCGGTCTGACTGGGATGTTATTGTTAGTTTTACTGTATTACTGTACCCTTTTAGGTGCCAACGACAGTGGTGTAGGCTGAATGGAGGGCAGACTCGATTTGAGATAGTTCGAGCTATATGGGAGGATTATGGGTAAGGGAAAGAACTCGAGCTATGGAGCAAAGTCTTTAGAAGTGGCCGAGGTTGGACCCGAGACCCATCGATTGAGGAATGGATGAAAAAGACAACATCAGATTCAATGTTTTCTATAACAGTTGTGGTCTGATAAATTCATACTAAATGTTTGTGGTGTTTAATGCTCCAATTCTAAGAAGTAGACCAAAGTCTCAATTCCCACTTCACTGGAGTTTATTAATAACAGCGAGAAAAATTACTAAATTGTAAGAATGAAATTGCAACTTAATTTATAGAATACATTGATAGTGCCTCTGCTGTGTCTCAAAGAAATGTCTACTAAGATGAATACAAAATAACCACATAATATAATTATTGGCTGAAACGGAATTAATTAATAAAGAAATATTAATCTATGTTCTAAGATCAATTTATGTCAGTTTAATGAATTTTAATATAGTAAGAATTAATATAGATAATTGCGCAGTTATTTGCTTTATGTTAATGATTATGTTCTTGTACATAAAATTTCAATTAAGATGTTAAACAAAACTGCATGGCAGCTCTTGGTGAAGAATCTGCAGAATTATATTATGGCTATTTCTATGTACAGAGCTCTTGTTTGTCCACTGTTGCAAAAAACAAACTGGGGATAGTTGACATTTTCATGGAATTACTCCAAAATACAACTGAGCTAAATAAGTGCTTTAACACTTAAATTCTTGATGTGAATCACTTTCCCATATTCACCTAGTAAGCTACAATCCTTATCAAACAGTACAAATACAAAAGGCCATAGCTCTGTGGTAAAGACTTAGACAGCTAAAGATATGACTGGAACACAGACATCCTGGGTTCAGTTAGCATCTGATGCTCTGGAGGCTCTAATCAGAAGAGAGACAGGAGGTATGAGGGGAACTCTTCACCTGTCTATGGAGGGTTGAGAACACATTTCTGGGGTGCAGGTTCTCTTCTAGATCTCTGTTGGGGAACAAAAATCAAATACAGGTTCTTGTTTTTGAGAGGGGGAGTGAGGCAATGTCATTTGCTGGACACACACGCATCCACTGCAAGCTAACCCCTTGGAAATTAGTTGGCACGAGCAGAAAGCAAAATAGTGTTACATATAAAAAAGAATGACAGAAACAACATGATAATGAAGGAAAGATAGAACTTGGAATACTTAGAAAACTACACCTCAGTCCAGCCTCCAACACTGTAAACAACTCCAAAACATATGGTGAAACTTGACCAAAAAAACATAGCATACAAACTTCCAATACACTACACAATCCAACCTCAAACTTTTTAAGTCTTCTATCAACAAACCTATACAGCTTGGTCACACAAACCAACTAACCCCTTCCACTAACTGCACTAATGACAGCACTGTCAGCCAATTCAATGCATACTTTATTAACACAGTAACTTCCCTTTTAAATGAACTCCACAATCAGTAATAACCCACCAGAATAAGCAAATAATCCCAACACATTTAATATTAAATCTGTCCCCACATTTGCCTCCAGAAAATACCTGCTCTATGTACAACCAATGACACTTGCCTCAAGAGTCTTCCTGGAGAGTTTAAAGTTGCAGCAGACGCCATATCTTGCCCAATCTACAGAGTAATAAACCACTCCATCACATATAATTTGGACAGGGTTGTGAGCACTGCGGAGCAAACTGGACAGGTGCAATTTTCCTGGTAGAGAATGGGGAACAGGAAAACTCCATCCTCCTATTCAGCAGTATGGGAGGGGCTTGAAGGGAACTCCCCCTGTAGAAATAATGGAGCAATCTTTACAGGCAGCCCATTGTATTCAGCTGGAGTGTGCATCTGGATTCTAGGACTGCAGAAATACACAAACTATCTTTGATAGCTGCTTCACTGATGGCCCCTCCCTCTTGATCCAGTGGAAAAGCAAAGTGTAGTTAAAATATTCAGATTACAAAAGTTCACTTTCTACTACCTTCTAGCTATATCAGCACATAAATAAGCTGCAGCTCTCTACAAGAAAGCACATTGGGGGTTGTCATAATGGTTAAGGTGTTTACCTTACAAACACAACATACAGGGATTAATTCTCACCTTTGGTCACTGTCCGAACATTGACTAGGCATGCAATAGTCTGTAGACCAATTGCCTAGTGTTTACCTATGAACCATACTTTCATGATATTTGAATCTAAGCCCCAACTAAAATATCTAACTTAATTTAATTCCAACATCTAGTATAGAACTAGACACAGTGCAGCTGTACAGTCATTATGCTCTGACTTGCATGCAACTATGAACAAATTAATCCAGCATAATGTTAAAGTGACCAAGTAAAGGCTTAATAGGTCAGTTAAGAAACATCATACAGTAAGTTCCTCATTAATAAAACACCAGAAATAAGTAAATAATACAGAAATCTGGAAAAAATAAGGGGAAATCAAAAGGCTAAAGGGAGGGATATCACTGTACAGACAGGGATACAAATCATCTAGTGCTATGCAAACACCTCACTAACAGCACTACACTGTATCATTATCCCTGTCTTAACAACTTTGTGTTATTATTATTACTTTTACTGTTTATTTGGTAACTATGCACGCCCACTTCTGAATGAAGAAAACCCCACAGAAGTTGTACTGTCCAGACCCAGCCTATAATGAAAGAAGAGCAGGAACCCACCTTACAAGAGGAAGGAAAATGAAGTCAGGGAAAGCAGCAGGCTCAAATATGTTCAAGATATTTGATGCAATATATGTGAAACTATTCTGAGGGAATTCACAGCAGTATGGAGGGAAAGGTGTATCCCAGATGACTAGAAAATAAGCATAGTGTCAGTGTACAAGAACAAAGGGGACATTCACAACTGTGGGCAGTACAGAGGCATCAAACATCTGTTAAATGTATGAAAATAAAATTCTGGAGGGGGAAATTGATAAACAAATACACAGAGTGGCAAAAAGTAAGATGGGAGATGAGCAGTTTTGAATCAGATCAGGATGCAGCACAACTGATCCAATGTTTGCAGTGAGACATTTGAGAAGAGGCTAAAGATAAGGAAAGTGTCTAACTGGGAATTTCTAGATTTGAGGAAAGCATACAAGAATGTCCCAGGAATGCTGATTCAGGCAGTCCTGCAGTAGTTCGGAGTCCCACAAACATTGGTGGAATTAGTGCAGGCTATGTATAAGGACCCACTAAACACAGCCACTGGGGATGCACAAGCCAGTGCATTTCCTTGTGCCAGTCCCAAGCCTGGATAAATGGGGAGGGTTGCGTCAGGAAGGGCATCTGGCGTAAAACATTTGCCAAATGATATATGTGGACGACAGTACAGATTTGCATACCAGATCGATCGAGGCCCGGGTTAACAACGACCGCCACCAGTATAGTTAGCCAACAGGGTGCTGGCAGAAACTGGGCTACTGTTGACTGAAGGAGGAGAAGAAGAGGGGGGAGGCATGCCCGCAGGCAGGAAGAGAGGAGAAATGTTAGGAATGTGGTAGTGAGGGTAGGAACTCTGAATGCTGGCAGTATGACTGGCATAGGGAGAGAGCTAGCTGATATGATGGACAGAAGGAAGGTTGAAATATTTTGTGTGCAAGAGACCAGATGGAAGAGGAGTAAGGTTAGGTGTACTGAAGGTGGGTTCAAATTGTTCCATTATGGTGTGGATGGGAGGAGGAATGGGGTAGGGAGTTATCCTGAAGGAACAGTATGCCAAGAGTGTTTTGGAGGTGAAAAGAGTGTCGGATACAGTGATGTTTATGAAGCTGGAAATTGATGGTGTAATGATGAATGTTGTTAGTGCACATGCTCCGCAAGTTGGGTGTGCGATGGATGAGAAAGAAAAAATTTGGAGTGAGGTGGATGAAGTGTTGATGACTGTACCCAGGGGTGAGAGAGTGGTGATTGGAGCAGATTTCAATGGGCATGCTGGTGAAGGGAACAGAGGGGATGAGGAAGTGATGGGTAGGTATGGTGTTAAGCAAAGGAATGCAGGAGGTCAGATGGTAGTGTATTTTGCAAAAAGGATGGACATGGCTGTGGTGAATTCATATTTTAACAAGAGGGAGGAGCATAGGGTGACACAGAAGAGTGGAGGAAGATGCACACAGGTGGATTATATCATATGCAGGAGGGCCAGTTTGAAGGAGATTGGGGAATGTAAAGTGGTGACAGGGGAAAGTGTAGTTAGGCAGCATAGAATGGGGGTCTGTAGGATGACAATGGTGATCAAGAAGAGGAGGAGGAGTGTGAGGGCAGGACCAAGGATCAAGTTGTGGAAACTGAAAAAGGGTGATTGTGAGGTGGAGTTCAAGGAAGAGTTAAGACAGGCACTGGGTGGCAGTGAAAAGTTACCGAATAGCTGGGTAACTACAGCAGAGCTAGTAAGGGAAACGGCTAGAAAGGTGCTTGGTGGGTCATCTGGACAGAGGAAGGAGGACAAGGAGACCTGGTGGTGGAAAGAGGAAGTACAGGAGAGTATACAGAGAAAGAGGTTGGCGAAGAAGAAGTGGGATGGTCAGACAGATGAAGAAAGTAGACAGGAGTATAAGGAGATGAGGTACATGGCAAAGAGAGAGGTGGAGAAAGCTAAGGATAAGGCGTATAAAGTGTTATATGAAAGGTTGGACACTAAGGAGGGAGAAAAGGACCTGTATCGATTGGCTAGACAGAGGGACCGAGATAGGAAAGATGTGCAGCAGGTAAGGGTGATAAAGGATAATGAGGGAAACGTACTCACAAGCGAGGAGAGTGTGTTGAGCAAATGGAAAGAATACTTTGAGGGGCTGATGAATGAAGAGAATGACAGAAAGAGACAGAGAAGGTTGGATGATGTGGTGATAGTGAATCAGGAAGTGCAACAGATTAGCAAGGAGGAAGTAAGGATAGCTATGAAGAATGGAAAGGCTGTTGGTCCAGATGACATATCTGTGGAAGCATGGAGGTGTTTAGGAGAAACGGCAGTGGAGTTTTTAACCAGATTGTTTAATGAAATTTTAGAAAGTGAGAGGATGCCTGAGGAGTGGAGAAAAAGTGTTTTGGTACCAATTTTTAAGAATAAGGGTGATGTGCAGAGCTGTAGTAACTACAGAGGGATAAAACTGATCATTCACAGCATGAAGTTATGGGAAAGAGTAGTGGAAGCTAGGTTAAGAAGGGAGGTGATGATTAGTGATCAGCAGAATGGTTTTGTGCCAGGAAACAGCACTACAGATGTGATGTTTGCTCTAAGAGTGTTGATGGAGAAGTACAGAGAAGGTCAGAAGGAGTTGCATTGTGTCTTTGTGGACTTAGAGAAAGCATATGACAAGGTGCCCAGAGAGGAATTGTGGTATTGTATGAGGAAGTCGGGAGTGGCAAAGTATGTAAGAGTGGTACAGGATATGTACGAGGGTAGTGTGACAGCGGTGAGGTCTGCGGTGGGAGTAATGGATGCGTTTAAGGTGCAGGTGGGAGCCGTTTCTTATTTGCAATGGTGATGGACAGGTTGACAGATGAGATCAGACAGGCGTCCCCGTGGACTATGATGTTTGTGGATGACTGTGATCTGTAGTGAGAGTAGGGAGCAGGTTGAGGAGACTCTGGAGAGGTGGAGATATGCTCTAGAGAGGTGAAGAATGAAGGTCAGCAGGACTAAGAATATATGTGCGTGAATGAGAGGGAGAACAGTGGAATGGTGAAGATGCCGGGAGTAGAGTTGGCGAAGGAGGATGATTTTGAATACTTGTGGTCATCAGTTCAGGGTAATGGCAAGTGTGGATGAGAGGTGAAGAAGAGAGTACAGGCAAGATGGAGTCAGTGGAGAAGAGTGTCAGGAGTGATTTGTGACAGACAAGTACCAGTAAGAGTTAAAGGGAAGGTCTACAAGAGGGTAATGAGACCAGCTATGTTATATGGGTTGGAGACAGTGGCACTGACAAAAAGGCAGGAGTCAGAGCTGGACGTGGCAGAGTTAAAGATGTTAAGATTTGCAATGGGTGTGATGAGGGTGGACAGGATTAAGAATAAGTATATTAGAGGGTTAGCCCAGGTTGGATGGTTTGGAGACAAAGCCAGAGAGGTGAGATTGCATTGGTTTGGACATGTGCTGAGGAGGGATGCTGGGTATATTGGGAAAAGGATACTAAGGATGAAGCTGCCAGGGAAGAGGAAAAGAGGAAAACAGGAAGGCCTAAGATAAGGTTTATGGATGTGGTGAGAGAGGACATGCAGGTGGTTGGTGTGACAGAGCAAGATGCAGAGGAAAGGAAGAAATGGAAACAGATGATCCACTGTGGTGACCCCTAACGGAAACAGCTGAAAGAAAAAGAAGATGTACAAGGACCCAATGACTCAAGTACAAACAGTGCTTGGTGTCACAGAGGGGTTCCCATTGGGAGTGGGTGTGCATAAGGGTTCAGCTCTGAGCCTACTGCTGTTCATACTGCTGATGGACTACATTAGCAAACAGGTCAGAGGGGACAGATCAACAAAGTTGCTGTATGCAGGCAATGTAGCATTACAGGCAGACTTAGAGCAAGAACTTAAGCAAAGCATAGGGGAATGGAACGCAAAACTGAAGGCACATGGGATGAAACTCAGTACAGCTTAGACTGGTGTAATTGCAGCTAATGGGAGAGATCAGAAATAGCAGATAACTGTTATAGAAGGGAAAACAGTGGAACAGGTAAATGTCTTCAACTACTGGGCAGGGGTTTTTAAGGAGAAGGGGAAATATAAATGAAGAGGCCAGAGCTAGAATCAGTGGGGCTGCAGCCAAATGGCAGTGTGTCATACGTAGTGTATGACAGAACAATGCCAAAGAAGCTAAAAAGTAATGTGGACAAAACAAGGGTGCAACCAGTAATACTATAAGGTACAGAAACCTGTGCAGCTAAGGCAGAATAGAGGTGATGATGTAACACCCCAACCCCATATAGAAAATGGGGGTCGATGTGTAAACACTAGACACAAACTTCGCTTTGTACCTAGAATAATTTTGTTTGGAAATAGTCTGCTTTGAAACAGGCTGTACTGTTTAAAGTGACTTGGTTAGAGTCACAGAGTTAGACAAAAAGAAACTGTGCCAATCAAACCCTGGTCTTTAGGATGAAGTTCATTAGCAGTCCGTAGCCTTAATCCTGTCTGCAAAACTGCCAGAACTAACTTGGCTGGGTAAAATACCAAGTCATGTACACAGAAGCTGAGAGGATGGTTCCATAGGATAATAGGAACTTACTAGGCTATTGGCCCTAGGCCCTTATAAGCCTAGCCAAGAGTTTAGCCCATGTATAGACAAATCAGCACTTGATGCTCCTGTCCAGCATGGACATGGGTGGAATCCCAGGGATGTATTTTCTATTTCCCATCCAGTTATCCAGGTTGTGCTTTAAAAGTGGTAAAGAGGTGCTCTGCTTGACGTGGAGAGGGAATCTATTCCAGAGATGGGGGAGCCTCAGGGACACAAATTTGTCCCACCAACAAGTCCTACTGATGTGACAGACCAGGCTGAGGCCACATGTGTGGGTTACTTGAGTGGAGCTTGACTTGAGGATATGCAGCATTCCCATCAATGCAGGGTCCGAGATCGCCTTGTATGCCAGACAGAGGTCACCTCTGAGGAGTCTGTATGAAATAGAGTAGAGGGATACGGCTTTTAGCCTGTGTATGGAAGATTTTTGAGGCCCTGGATTGTCCTGGTGAGGAACCACTGTGGTCTCTCCAGCTCCTGCATGTGCTTTCCGAAGTACATGCCAAATGGGCCTTATAAGAGAAGAATACAGGGATGTTATGACCTCCTTGTCCCTGGATGAGATGCACTTACTTATGAGGTGGGCCATGTAGAAAGCTTTCCATACAGTGGAAACAACATGGTGGTCAAACGTCAGGTTGCTATCAATCTGGGTGCCCAAATCTCTCATGACTGACTGCATGCTTAGGACATTATTAATGTGATAATTTGTGAGAACATCACTTTCCCCAAAGGGGACGATGACACAATTTTTTGTATTCAGCTTGAGGTCATGTTTCTGGCACCAGTCATTTGTTTGGGTGAGACCCTCTTGGGGGATGTCCATGTCACTAGGGGAATTAATGACAGTGCCCAGCTTGCAGTCGTCTGCAAACGTGGTCAGCCATAGCTCACTGGTTTTGGCCTGCACCTCAGATAAGCATATCCCAAATAACACTGGCCCCAAGACTGAACTCTGGGGTATGCCCTCAATATGGATCTACTGCTTGAGGTGGCTTCCCCTATTTTGACCTGGTGGGTTCTATCAGTGAGACAGTTAGCTACCCATCTGGTAACATATGGATTGATGCCTAGTTGAGAGAGTTTATCTATTATGCCCGAGTGGGGAACAGTCTCAAAGGCTGTGGCCAGGTCAAGGTAGGCAGTGTGCACTGTCTTCCCCTCATCCATGGCTTTGGTGTCTGTCTCAAAAAAGTCGACCAAACTTAACAGACATGACCTCCCCTTGACAAAGCCAAACTGCGGGGGATCGAGTGTTTGGAGGTTGCCAATGTCTTTGTTAATGAGGTCCATGATAATCCATTTCATGGTCTTGCAGATCAGGCTAAATAGGCTGATGGGGCTATAATTTACCAGATCGGTGGATGCTCCACCTTTGTGTAAAAGGATGACAGTGGCTGTCCTCCACTCAGCTGGGACAAAACCAGTACTCAGGCTTTGGTTAGGGCTCCTAATGGTGCTGCAAGTTGCTGCCTAAGTTCATGTAGGATGCAGCCTGGAATGTTATCGAGTCCCATGGAGGCTGGATTTTTAGCCTTTGAGAGAACAGTGATGACCTGCTCCCTAGATATAAGGGGAAGGGGGGCAGGTACTTGGAATGTCCTAACAGGGGGACAGAGGGGTGAAATTTTCACCAAATCGGTCAGCAAGCAAGTTTGCTATATCTATAGCATTTGTATATGTGGTGTCCTTGACCACCAGTTCTGAACAGATCCGGGTGCTACCTTTGAAATTATGGACATATGTGAAGAAGGCCTTATGATCTGTCTCTAGTAGATGTGGCCAATTTGGACTCAAAGTTTGCTTTGGAAGATTTCAATAGTGCTCTTATTTGCTTGTTTAGTCCAAGGAGAGATTGCTTCCAATTGGGCACCAGCTCCTTTTTGGTCCTGGACAGCAATTTTTTTCTTTTGTTATATAGTTTATTTATTGCAGATGTCCACCAGACAGGTTTACTCTTCCTTGCGGAGGATGATTTAGTCCTGTCAGGTATTCCTGATTCCATGCATCTATATAAATGTTTGTATAGGAATTTGGTACAGTTTTGGATACTGGTGCCAGTTCCTAGAGGGGGGAAGGGGCTGTGAAGCTGTTTAGACAATCCCTCAGGAGGCTGTAATCAGCTTTGAGAAGTTTTTTTTGCTTGACCCTAACTAGAGGGGGGTCGGGGGTGGGTTATTTTGAACATGACAGCTTTATGGCCAGATCTTACAAGGGAGGATGACACTGCAGGGATACTGCAGTGGTTACTCATGTTGGTTAATACCAAGTCCAAGATATTATCAGCTTTTGTGGGGGTAACTAGCTGTTCCAAAGCATTTGCATTGACAAAATCGAGGAATTTCTGGGCATTTGTGTTCTGACATGAGTAGTTCTTCCAGTCGATGTTTGGGTAGATAAAGTCACCCAGGATCAGGGTAAAGGGTTAAATCTTGATAGATTCAAAGAGATATAGCTAGGCAGTTTGGATATCTTAAGTCAGATTTGGGGGCCAGTAGCTAACTATGATTTGTATAGGGGTCTTGTCAATAGTTAACTGCACCTGGAGTGTCTCCTGTGCGTCATACTGTTTGACCAGCCTGGAGGAGTGTATGTCTTTAATATATACTGAAACTCCACCTCCTTTGGCTTTACTACCCAAAGTTTGGAGACTAAATATATGATAGGATGAGTAACCAGGTATCTAGGTTCCAGTAAGATTCACTTGGATAGCTACCCTAACAAAACCACCAGGGGCACTGGAAATTATTATTTGGATTCTGTCATGCCTATTTGAAAGGTGAAAGAGGGGGAGGGGTAGCAACAGTAGTAGTAGCTCTACCATAGGATCATAGTAAGTTACTAGGCTAATGGTCCTAGGGCCCTTACAAGCCTAGCCAAGTTCTACCCTTATTTCCACGATCAGCACCAATTGCCCCTGTCCAAGAGAGACACAGCTGGAACCCCCATGGTGAATTTATAGTTACCCAATCATCCAGATTGTGTTTGAAGAGGGCCCGTGAGGTGCTCTGTTTGACATGAAGTGGAAGTCCGTTCCAAAGGTGTAGTAACCTCTAGGAGACAAATCTGTCCCTCCAGCAGGTTCTATTACTGCCACATACTAGGTCAAGGTCAGAAACATTAGAATGGGACTTAGTAAGAGCAGGAGTCCCCACAGGGTTCTACATTTGACCTGATATTATTTAATTTTGTCTGAGTCATTTTCTAATACTCTCATTTGTTCAGCTGTTAAAATATGCAAACAGATGCAAGCTCGGTGAATTTGTATCATCTCAAGCAGAAATGCAGGAAATAAATGTCTATCTTATTATCAATGAGTGGGTCAGAAATTTAAATCTAACATTTAGCACACTTAAATGACAAGGTTACGGTGCTTTACTGATTAGATATACAAAGACTGCTTACACTTGATAATGTTTTTTGAAGAGATTATTAATAAATTATATTATGTGATTGAAGAGTCTACTCTTCGAACACATAATCAACATCAAATACACAGCAAACACTGTAAACTGTGAATGGCCACGCCCACAATTTTTTTCCTTGGGAAAAAATTCACGTGGCCGTTAAAAAAAACAAAAAAAAAAGAACTTTAAAACACTAATCAAGTGCTTCCCCACACCCCCAACTAAATATACCAACTCCAAGATAGCTCTACATTGAAGAAAAGGGCAATTCCTGATAATGATTTGACAAATACCCCAGCGAACGCTGTAAACCGCAAACGGCCACAGTAGTAAGTAATTACAATACTTACAAATTAAAAAATATAGCAAATCAAACACACAATCAGAAATGCATATAGCATTATTCAATGGCACATTAAATTGTAATTATACAAAAAAACCTCCTTAAAAGGTTCCTTAATAGATTAATAGAGTGTAAGTACATCATGCAAAGGTATTTTAATTTAAAAGTGTGAATTAAGCTTATAAGAATCCAGACCACACAGCAACATCTTTCTAACTATTATGTAACAAATGAAACCCATATAATATATGAACAGACATACTTAAGTAATCACACATATACTTATCAAACCTACTGCATATCCAATCAATTGACATCCATGTAAGCATAGTTCATATAACAGCCTATCATTTCACTTTTATCCAATAAATGTTCAATAACAAACTTGCAACATGGTCCAAGTTACATGTATCTATTTATAAAAATTTAAACATATATTAAACACTGCTTAATGCTACCAAAGAAGATGAAGCTTCCAACTTACAACACATTTCAGAAGCTCCAATGGAAGTGAAGAATGGACCATACAACACAGCATAAGAGGAAAGGAGTGACTACTACTCAGTTACTTAATATCATATTATTATACCTCTCAACCTCTTTAATGTAAGAAATCTGGACAAAATCTAAAATAATGGGGGAGACAAAGGCCCAAAAATAGGGACAGGTTTTAAATATGGCTCTTATAAGCTTAGAAAGCTGCTAGAATAACACGTTTGTTTTTTTTTATTTTAATTATTTTCTGAAGGATATGAGGTGTGAAATGCAAATGTGTGTCATTATTTGGTCATTATTTACTGATTTCAATCCTCCGTGATTTGCCAGAAAACCACATATTTTATGATGAACAGACCAAATATTTGAGGCAAAAATCTGGACATTCTGCAAATAACTGTACATTTGACAGGTATGCACATTACATAAATCATTGCTGGGCTATATCCTTCAAATAAATAAAAGATAAAACTTGTGAAACACACTTAAAAGTAATCAGTGAATGCCCCATGAAATTATACCAGTATAGACAAATGACAAAAAAGACCATAGAAGAGAGATGACACACTGAGGATATTCCAGCTTGTCCATCAATACTTTAAACTTAAAAGCCTAAAGGTGCATCATCCACTGCCATTTAGCAAGATATGGGAGAAACAGTGCTACATCAAAAAATATGTTAATCATTTCTTTCCCTCACTAAAGCTAAGGAACTCCCCCCAAAAAGCATATGTGCACGCTAAAGTGCCACCGTAAGAACAAACTCTCTGAAGTGACTCCAACAAAGGTATTCACGTCACTTAATGGCAACAGTTCACTTATCTGTTTCTCCTGTAATGCTAGAGAATAATACATGTTTATTAAAATAAGTAGAAATGCAGTTACATAAAAGACAATTGCATAAACAAAAGAGCAGAGACAATCTGTCCATATCTAACAGCTGCGCAGTCAAAGCACATCCATTATATAACAGAATCTTATTTTCAATGTATACTGCTCAACCCAGCAGAAAAGACAGACAGTACCAACCTTATAAAGTTCAGCAAGCAATACAAATATTAAAAGGTCTGACAATCAGTAACATCTGAAGTTTTAAGAATTAAACACATTAACTTCTCCTTGATTAATGAAAGCCAGAAGAGACTTCAACAAACAGTTGCTGCCATCAACACTCATCCCCTACTGCCAATGTCTAACGACGAGATAACTGTAAGCCATAAAAAGTGTACAGAAGCCAGAACAAAACACATTGCACAAGTAGTCAGATTACAGCTTCCTATAAAATTATTTAAATAAAAAACATCTTAAACTGAAGCACTTCATACACTGCATATGACATACTGTTAACTACCTGTTGTTAACGAACCACTAAGCTTGCTTTTTTGTGTTTTTTAATGCACAACAATTCCATAATAATCAGCATGGTCGCCCAACATATTTATCATATCTACTGTGACCTCATGCTTTCCTGTATTCATTTTTCTTACAGCTGTTCTTACTTTTTCTAGGGTGGGTCCTGTATTTCATTCACTGCAGGCTGTGTCTGGGACAGTAAGACTTCCCTGGGGTTTTCTTCATTCAGAAGCTACTGGAATTATTAATTCCATCAGCCTTTTGCATCCTGTGGATTGGTGAGCAGGTTGTTGCTGGCATCCCTTATGAAGGGCATCTAATGCCTATCTTCATCTTTCTGTTTTCATCCTGCAACCTGATAAGAGTTTCTTTGTACCATCTGCTGAGTCGCTTTCCATAATCTGGTAGAGTGCCCCCTGATACTTGTTCTTTGCTATTGCAAATGCTCTCTTAGCCTCTTTGTTAGCCAACTAGTAATCCTTCTTAGCCTGCTCTGTCTTTTCTATCTTCCACTTTTTCTTGCACTCTGCCTTCCTTTTGATGCCTTCCCAGATTTCTGCATTCCACCCCAGCTTTCCTTACTGTACCTTATTTCCATACCTGGCTCAGCTGCTTATCTGTTCTGTAGTCCTCACATATGCTGTTTAGAGGCCCTTCCATTTTTCTTCAACTCCACCTACTTCCTGTTCTTCCTGAGGTGCTAGAGGCATGAGGAAATCCTGTACTTTCACTCCAGTCGACTTCCAAGTATTCAGCCTTGTCTCCTTTGACTTTAGAGCCTTCTCTGACCACTGCTTGCAAGTGATTGTGGTAACCAGTAGTTTATGCTGTGGGCCAGCTATTTCACTGGGGATCACTTTGCAATCCCTGATTCTACTCCAGTGTTCTTTCCTTATTAAGACAAAGTCTATCTAATTTGCATACTGTATATGATATTGTAACCACCTGTTTTGGTCACCATCAAGCCATTTGTCAAAAGTCTAGGATGGCCTCTCCATCTTCATTCATGTTGCGCCACCAATGTGGACCCAGATGGTCCTCATAACCTGTTTGGTCTGTCCAGTCATGTGCATTCAGGTCCTCCATTATCAACACCAATTCATGCTGTCCTCCTTTATCAACTAGGTACTGCAACTGCTGCCAGAATGCACTATTTCCCTTGCTAATGATGGCCCTGTGAGGCATAGGCTGAGATTATGAATACTGCCTATCCTTACACTGGAGTCTGAATGTCATTGAGTTTCTCACTAATTCTGATGACATACCTCACTGTTTTCTGAGGCCTCTCCCTCATCATAATTCCCATTCCATTTCTATTGAGTCCTCACACTACCCTGACATCTTGTGCATTGGACATGAGATTTCCACCCAACTCCTTACCATTATGTCATCTCATTCCAAGATGCATTCTGTCAGTAAACCTATATGGAGTGTAGAAATCCTTAGTTCATGTTTGGAAGGTTGATTTGTTTATGTCCATCTTTCTCTCAATGGAGTTATCCCAAGTTTCCCAAGTTGGGCAAATGAACACAGACCAGTCAGTAGCTTATTGACCCAGGGCTGCTAAGATCTATGGTGAGCACATGCTAGCTAACGGGCACAAAGACTCCATTAGCATGGATCCCTGGCATAGTTCAGAGTAGGCCAGGTCCTCAACTCCCTTATAACTGGCAAAGACCTATGCTCAATTACCTTAATTACCTAGAGCCAATGTTTACATTATCAAATGGCTAAGCAGTCTGTGATCTGCATTCTATCTAGAGGATACTGCACACCATAACTGATGCCAAAAGCAGTTGATCTATATAACTTTTTGCGCAGTAGGCACCATCTAGAATATGTGCTGCTTTCCACAACTCCATGTTTGGGTGAATTTGAGGTGGAAATACCCATCATATTTTTGTGAGGTGAGAGGAATATAGGAATTGACCGGAGGTCAGGATCAAACCTAGAACTTTGCGCACAGCTGGCAAAGACCTTAAAAATTATGCTGTGTCGTCTTGCCAACTGTGTCTTATAAGTCTTCAATAAAGTAAAGAATTGTCAAGGCTGCTGAACCTGACCCCTCTTAGGTGACCTACATGGGGGATCTGGGTGTGGATGACACTTAGCTTGCAGTCTCTGGCATCTAAATGGCTTTTACTTAAAACAAAGCAGTGTCTGGTAGGCTGGTATGGCTACACCAGGGGAATATACATGGCCTCCCTGTGAAGATTTCTACCACTTCTGTGGTAATCTTCAGTAACAACTGAAAAGCATAAGGTAGGCATCCCCATAAGCAGCACACAAGCAAACATCTGGGTCTATGTCATCATCAGCAGACTGAACACGTAACAAACTACAAAGATGAGCTTCTCCGAGCTTCATATTTAACAGAGGCTGGCAGAGACAGCAGCATCTTCCAAGCCTGGTCCACCAGAGAAACCTGAAACTTGGCTAAAGAACAGAGGACAGACAAGCTAAGAGATCTATGGGACAAGATGCTGAGGGATCTAATGTCAAGGTGGCTGAAGAAAAGGTCCCTCTTGCTAAATCTGTCTATGGCCTCAGAGTCCCACAAGGACAGAAAATGGCAACATATTCAAGCTTCTTCAAAAACCCTTTGCCAGGCTGAAGAAAGGACAAATTAATCCATTACCTGCTCATCTACAGGAACAGATGACCACAGGTGATCAACTACTTGGATAATGAAGCCATGAGTCAGTGTGTCTCCAGACCAGCATCCTTTAAGACTAGCTCCAAAGTGGAAAATGACTTAAGGTTCGACTACTTCCTGCCGTTTAAGTACAGATGTTTTTAGGAGATGAGTAGGGGACCAATAATTATTCCTAAGAAGACAAACTGAGTACTTCCTCAAGTAAAAGATTTTTTGGAGATATTTAGCAGTCTGTCAAACTACAATGCTTTCAACAGATAATGCCATGGGCATGCAAACAGACATGGTAAGGTCTATGACAACAGCCTTCACTACTGCTAACAAGCAGCCAGCTTTGTAGGGAATGTAGAATGAGTGTCAATCCTTGGGCCTGAAACAGAGCTTCTACTCAACACTAGCCTGTGTAACCTCAGAAGGCTTCTGAGCAGGATGAAGTAGTATGTAATGCCTGAATACCAGGATGTACTTCTGTCTGACTTCATTATTGTCTGAAGAATTAGAGCAATGGCGTCTTACTACAGAACAAGTCAGTCAATGCAATGCCAAGTTTTGGAATAAATCCTTAAGGCAGAACCCTGGTACAGACAAGATGAGGAGCAATACCAAGCAGTACACAGAGCTATATATGATAATAATACACACTTAGCTAGAGGAAATATACAGCCAACATAAAGACAGACAAAATTAGCTCAAACTTTTCCCTCCATATCTTCCTTGTCTCCCTAACATAACACTAGGTCTGCTCTACCTCAAACAGTCATAAATCCTTTGGTTGAGATGATGAACCGAGGCTCCATCTGCTTGAGTTGGTGGTAGCTCAGGTGGATGCAAAACATCCCACAGCACCTACTGAAAAGGGTAGGGGTCCTTTATTATACAAAAATACACAAAAAAATGACCAACTGTAGAAATAGCAATAAAAACGACCAGGAATTAGACCAAACTCTTAACTGCTTGGCTAACACTGTTGAAGGTTTGAAGACCAGCAAAGCAGTCCTGTGTAGCCAGCAGAGTCTTTGCAGCAGGAGCACCGAGAATAAACCAGTCGGGTTTCATTATTAACGCAAATGAGTGGTTTACAGCAGCAGCAGAATCGGAATATGCTATCGCAACAACAAGGGTGAGCTACACAAGTTTTTGAAGCAGAGCAAGAAAATATCAACATCCAGCATCAGCAGCCAGTGGGCGATCAAGAAGAACAGCAGAACAACTCATTGTTGGGCCAGGCACAGCAAGCAGCTATTTCGTCAACAGCTACTGTGATGTCAGGTACTGTAAACAGAGTTTTTAATCAAAATAGCAGCAATACGGCTTGTATGCAGCCACAGAAGCAGCTCAACCATAATTCCATGCCACAGCTTGCTGTTTTTTCTGTTAAAACTTGATCATTGCTAGTGGTGGTAACCACCAATTTTAAGGGACTGGTTAATGAATGGTCCTGCTAGTGATGCAGTTCAGCATCAAAGAGGCACTAATGGTAATGGTATTTCAACACAGCTGAACGACTTGGACAATACACTATTTAAGCTAAAAAAATTACAACTTGAAAATACACACTTAGAAGACTGTACAGCTAGGGCTTAAGAATATGGCATTATCCAGTAGGACTTGTAGAGAAGTCATCATTGCATAATGAATTGATTAATATGTTTGATAGGCATGGTTTTGAATTACTACAGTTATTAATTAAGTATAACAACAAGGACATTGATTTATTATTGGGACAATGTGATGAATTGGAGTCACTTTTACAGGCTGATGTTGAATATGCTAGGTATAGATTTGAGCATGAACGCATTTATACCAGCACTGAAAGTTTTATCACTGACCTGAAGCATAAGAAAAACACTAAACTGCTCAGGGATAAACAACAATATAGTAAGGGGCAAACCTATCCAAGACCACCTCGGGTTAATAGGAATTCCTTCAATAACGTGGAAGCACAGACAGGGCAAGACAATAGCAAGAATGGTATTAATAATTATAATGAAGATAATCAGCAGGAAGACTTTACAGCAGATCCTCAAGGTAGTAATTATGGTAATGAGTTTCCTCCTTTAAGAAGATCTGAACAGATTAGAAACCGTAATGGTAACAATGAGGTTAGACAGAACATGGTCCTTATCAGGATTTTTATATGCCCCCCAGGAGGAATCAGGGAAGGGGGCCCCCCCGAGTTTGGGTCACCCCCCGAGGGGCAACTACTAGATGATAAGAGTAGTTCCCACACTGACAGTTTGGAGTGCAGTTTCTTAGAAAATGCTGAAAGCATGGCTGGTTTTGTTACCAAACCATCAGTTGTTATAATTTTTTTGACACATGGGTTGATGAGGAAACAGTTAACTTATTAAGTAAAGGTTTCACATTTATTCCTGCAAGTCCACCAAGGTTAGCTACAGTACTATTGGACCTAAAATTATTCTTGACAAAGGTCAATTTCAAGATTATGTTTGGCAAAACACAGTTGTATGAAGCTGATGAATTACGTATTTACAGCACATACAACCCCCCCCCCCTTGCATCCAACGCTAGCTTTGTTTGAAAGGATATGCGAGTTAAACCTAAGACACTTGTTAGCTAGGAAAAAAGGAACTCAAGACAATTTGTCTAAGGATGAAAGGAACATACTCCCACATTTAATGCAGTAGCAGATTCGGGTGATGAAACCAGATAAAAGGGGTGGGTTGGTCATAATGGACATTTATGACTGTAATAATAGAATGTTGCAAGTCCTTAGTACTGATCCAGATCAGAAGGTCAGCAGGAATGAGCTGAACTTGGCATACAGGAAGATCAATATGATGCTTAATGACCTATTTTTGGGAGGAAGAATAAGCATAGATATATACAACTACTTAAATATGATCTCACCTACCATTCCAACTCTTTTTGGTGTTCCCAAAATACATAAAGATGTGAGTAATCCGCCCTTACGACTGATAGTTGATGGTCGTAACTCGATAACGTATGCTTGTGCAAAATTTTTGGATAGTAAGCTTAAGAAGTTTTTGGAGGGACAGACACATATATGCAAGGACTCTTGGCACTTTCTTAGCTTGATTAACATGATACAATACCAGGAAGAGCTCTTATTCTTGACAGTTGATGTCAAGGACCTCTTCTCGGTTATTCCTCAAGAGGAAGGTATTTGGGAAATTGAGCAGTTCTTGTTTGGGCAGGGGGTGCCTCAAGGAGAGATCAACTTGTCTGATACAGTTCTTAAAAACAATTTTTTAGGTTCATAGGTTCATACTAGGCTATCTGCCCGAGGGCATTTGCAAGCCTAGCCCATCGTTTTGTGGCTTACGCCACCCCTTAAGTATGGGGAACTATACCCGTTATTTTGCTGTGCCTCTGTCGAGCAGTGACACTGAGGTAATCCCTGGGGTATATCTGCGATCTCCCATCCATTGGTCAAGATTTCTCTTGAACAAGGCCAGCGAGGTGCTCTGCCTCACATGTACCGGGATTTTGTTCCACAGCATAGGGAGTCTTTGGGTGATGAATCTATCCCTCCAGCACGCCCTATTAATAGCCGTGTCGAGGTTTAAGTCTCCGCCCTTGTGGCTCTGATGGATCTAGATTTTTGAGGTGAAGCATATTCATCAAATCTGGGTTTGACATGGCCTTGTATGTTAGGCAAAGGTCACCTCTGAGCAATGATGGCGACTGAATAGAGCTGGAGTTCTTTCAGTCGGGCAGCATAGGACAGATTTTGAGACCCTTTATCCTTTTGGTGAGGAACTTTGTGGCCTCTCCAGCTGCTGCAAGTGTCGGGTCAGATATATTCGAATGGGGCATTGTACTCAATCATTGGTCTGATGAGTGATGAGTAAAGGGAGACTATGACCTCCCTTGATCTAGATGAGAATCCCTTCATGATAAGGTGGGCAATGTAGAAGGTCTTCCTAACTACTTTAGCTACATGGGTGTCGAATGACAGACTACTATCAACCTGGGTCCCCAGGTCCCTGATAACTTCTTCTGTGCTCAGTGGATTGCCACCTATTTGGTAGCTAGGGGTAACCTTGTTTTTCCCGAAGGGTATGACTATGCATTTTTGGCATTTAACTTTAGGCCGTGGCTCTGGCACCAGTTATCTGTTTCTGTGAGACCCTTCTGAAGGATATCTGTGTCAGATGTGTTTTCTACTATGGCCCAGTTTGCAGTCATCTGCAAACTTTGCCAGCCATAACCCTTCTGTGTTTGCTTGTACTTGGAAAAGTAGATGCCAAACAAGAGTGGGCCCAGGACTGAGCCCTGTGGGACACCACTTGTGACAGGCTTTGAGTCTGACATGGCGCCAGCAACTCTGACTCTGTGGGTTCTGTCACTCAGCCAGTTTGCAACCCATCTTGTGATGTATGGGTTAACATTTAAGCTGATGAGTTTTTCAATGATACCCGAGTGGGGTATTGTATCGAAGGCCTTAGCCAGATCGAGGTAGGCTGTATGGACTGCCTTTCCCTCATCAATGGCTTTGGTGACTGTTTCGAAGAAGTCAACCAAGTTTAAAAGGCATGATCTTCCTTTGACAAAGCCAAACTGGGTTGGATCCAAAGTCTGCAAATTCCCAATGTCTTTATTTATGAGGTCCATTATGATCCTCTCCATGGCTTTGCAGATAAGGCTTGTCAAGCTAATGGGCCGGTAATTTCCAGGGTCGGTGGAGGCACCGCCTTTGTGAAGTGGGACCACAGTTGCAGTGCGCCACTCCCTGGGTACGTATCCAGAGGTAAGACTTTGATTAAACAGCTGTCCTAGCTGTGGGTTTAATTCCTCATTGAGTTCGTGGAGCACACAGCCGGGGACACCATCAGGTCCCATGGATGCTGTGTTTTTGCTTTGGAGAGAGCAGTTCTCACTTGGGCGCTGGAGATGTTTGGGGGCTGCAATCGCTTTGGTATAGATATCTCTCCTTTGGGGAGAAGTTTGCACTGAACCTGTCAGCCAGTATGTTGGCAATGTCTGTAGGATCAGTAATCTTCACATCATTTTGAACTAGTTCTGAGCATATCTGGGAGTTTCCTCCCAGGTTTCTAACA
Source organism: Protopterus annectens (assembly GCF_019279795.1). Classification (NCBI taxonomy): domain Eukaryota; kingdom Metazoa; phylum Chordata; order Ceratodontiformes; family Protopteridae; genus Protopterus; species Protopterus annectens. The sequence goes on along the minus strand of NC_056733.1, from coordinate 1,138,028,577 downwards.
TAGCTAAAGAAGGCCTTATGATTGTCTTTTGAGTCTTTAGCTATTTTTCTCTCAAATTTGCTTTGGATGATTTTATGAGGGCTCTTAGTTTTTACTTATAGTGATCAAGGGTGTCTTACCTTTTAAGGATTTTGCTCTATCTTGTAGTAGCTTCCTCCTTTTGTTGTAGAGTTTGTTTATGGCTGGGGTCCACCAGACTGGACGCTTGCCTTTGGTACAAAGAGTCTTTGTTTTGCTTGGGATTGCCTTATCCATGCAGTCCTGCAGGTGCTGGTAGAAGGCATTTGTAAGTGATTCAGCGGCTTGAGTACTGTTTTCCGCCAGCTCGGGGCCTTAAAGGAGACCACACTACTCTTTAGAAGTGTGAACTCGGCTTCTGAGAAGTTCTTTACTGTGCTGTTTTTTATTTCAGGTGCGGGTGGCATGAGGACCTCCAGCGAGATTAGTTTGTGATCTGATCTCACCAGTGAGGGGTGTACTTCTGGTGTTGAACATTGTGCTCCCATGTTCGTGATGATGAGATCAAGTATGTTATCTCCTCTTGTGGGGATGGTGACTAGTTGTTCCATGGCATTTGAGTTTATGAATTCCAGGAACTTTTGGGCTAGGGTGTTTGGGCTTGAGTAGTGTTCCCAGTCTATATTAGGGTAATTGAAGTCACCTAGTATGATGGTGTTTGGTGATACATTTATCCCTCTAGTGTTTTCAGGAAGGCCATGTGAGGTTCCTGAGTTTGTGAGGGTGGCCTGTAACATGCTACAATTTGCAGAGCAGTCTTGCCTATGGTTAATTGCACCTGGATGGTCTCCGATGCATCGTGCGTTGCCACCAGTCTTGAGGTGTGGGTGTCCTTGATGAATATGGATACCCTCCTTTCTTGGTATTGTCCGGATTTTGGGGCCGGAACGCATGATATGAGGTAAAACCTGACAGCGCTGGGGTGCTCTCAGGAGCCTTGAACCAGGTTTCTGTCACAGCACAGACATCGATGTTCTCCATACTGAGAAGGGCCTCGAAAGTGCATTTTGAGATTTAGACTTCTGGCATTGAGTAGCATTACCCTTAGTTTTTTTCCTTGTTTGTGTTCTAGGGTGGTAGGTTTAGAATTTGAGCCTTGCCTAAAAAAGGCACTATGGGGGTGGCAAGAGCCTTTGCCAATATCCGGAATCCCAGGGGTGACAGGTGCAAGCCGTCCCTTGGCTTGTCCAGCATGTCATCCCAGGCAGACAGACACTGGATCCCCTTTGAATGACACCAGTGTTTAAGCCAATTGTTAAAGCTGATCATCATTTTGATGTTTAATGGTGCCTACTATCTTCAAAACGCGGGCGTGACAATGGGTTCACCCTGTGGCACTATATTTGCCAAATTGGTAATGGTAGGTTGGGAAAAGCGGCATATTTTAGATAGAGTATATGCTAATAGTATTGTGTTATATCTGCGTTATTTGGAGAACTTATTTATATTGTGGAATGGTAGCCAGCAAAGAGCGGAAGAATTCCTGTCATATTAATAATATTGCACATTTTTTGCAACTTACCCATATGATTGGGGAGCAAGAAATGAATTATCTAGATGTCAACCTTAGTAAGGACAGGGAGAATGGCAAATTTATTGCTAAAATACAAAGGAAACCTACCTACTCTAATTCCTTTTTATACTTCACAAGCTCCCACCCAAAGTCCAACAAAAAAGCGGTTATTAAAGGGAAATTTGTCTTGGAGTTGCTAGGATGGTGAGCAAGGATGTTGACTTTGCTGAAGAGTGTAGGAATGGGAATGTTTATAAGTAGGGGTTATCCAAAACCGATGCTGCAAGAGCTTTTTACTGAGGTTGAACATAAGAGAAAGAATGGTCATTTTAAACCTATATTGCATCAGGAAGGCCCTATAGGGCTGCATTTAAGAACTTGTGACAACAAGAGTATTGATTATACAGCCACTTTTACTACCACATTTAATACACAATTTTATGAGATACAAGCTTTTCTTGTATAAAATTGGAAAATAATTGAGGAGGAGGTATCCATAAGAGACAATTTTGCAGGAAGGGTTAAAATGGTGGCAAGAAGAGGTAGAAATTTAAAGGCACTATTAGAAAGTGGTGGTAGACCTTTAATACAAGGACAAGGAATGAAAAAGTGCAGTATGTGCAATTTTTGTAAATTTATGTACCAAGGACAGGTAGTTGAAATTAATGGCAGATAGTGTACAATAGGCTGCAAGCTGAACTGTAATTCAAGATCAGTTGTTTATGTAGCTAGGTGTAACCAATGCCCCACTTATTACATAGGAAAAATGACTAGAGCATTGGAGAACAGAGTATATGAGCATTTATATGCTATTAGGAAGTTAAATTTAACTAATGCTTTGGCTAAGCGCATGCATATATATGAAGGACACAGCTTTAATTTTTGTGGTATTCAGCAAGTAAATGAGGAGCTCAGAGGGGCCCTATGGATGCTGCACTTGGAAAGGGCTGAGTTAATGTGGCAGCTATCTTTATATTCCTATGTGTGGCTCGGGCTTAATGATTACTGTGAAATTAATAGTATATTAAGGCTAAAAGCTTTACTTAGATAACAGAATGTTATCACAGTCTGTATGTACACACACATTTTCTAGTGTATGTATTCTTGTATATAAAATCTTGTACTGTTTACATATTTAATTATATGTGTTTCCATTATTATTATTTTTAAGGTGTTTCTGTAGACAGATTAGATGATTTTTAATGTATATTAATTTGTAGTAGTATTATGTCAATTTTTAACAAAGTGTAGCAGTGACAATCCAAAAGGAAGCTCTGGAACTTTAAAAAGTAACATGAAGTTTTGAATTTTTAATTAATGACATCACTTCCTCTGGAATGGTTACTTATGGGATTTTTAACAACTGAATGGTTAGTATGATGAAGTTTGTCAATGCAACAAAAAGCGCTTAATCTTTTATTATACAATTATATACATGTATTTACATAGTTATAAAAATTACATTAAATTTGCAGTCCAACATCACTAACAAAATTTTACATTTTGTATAGACCCCCATACTTTTTTCCATAACCGCCATTTGATTTTCAATATTATATTTGGTGGTATCCACTTTCCATTAAACATAATCTCATTTAATGAGAAAATATAAAGACACAGAAACGGCTGCTGTCTCCAGATTAAAAACCTTTACTTGAGTGCACAAAAACTGACACAAGCGCTTTCACCACATAGGCATCATCAAGTCTATGCCTATATGGTGAAAGCACTTGTGTTAGTTTTTGTGAACTCAAGTAAAGGTTTTTAATCTGGAGACAGCAGCCGTTTGTGTCTTTATATTTTCTCATTGGATATTTTCTTTAAGACACAGTGAGTGAGTCCCTTCTTGTAGTAGTGTTTTTATTGGTCTTTATAATCTCATTTAAGTCTTTCATTCCATATTATCCATACAATACAAAACATTTTTCTATCCATATTACTTACATATTCTTTACTATTTTTCCCATAAATCCACATTCAATCATATCCATATTTATATGCTTATAATTTCACAATTCACTCACAATATTCTTTCCTATTACTTTTTTCACATACATTTTTAACCCTTTTACATACTAAGGAAACATGTTCTGCTGTTTCTAATTGACCACAAAAGATGACATGTCCTTTCATTTACTATTTTATAAGGCATATTTCTTTTTAATGGCAACTTAACAACTTTAACCTCCATAAAAATGTCCTACAACATTCTTCATATACCATTTGTTTCTTTGTTTTATACCTTTTACTTTCTCTTCGGTTAGATGTTCCCAAGGGTTCATGCAGTAATTTTGCATCATTATATTTTTATGCAACATTTTTCTATTTTCGCCTATCCCCTACATACTTAACTTCTATTCTTTTATTTTTGTCTTGATAATCTCTTATTACTTCGTTCTCAATTCTCTATCCCTTTTCTTCAGTTTTATTAATTTCTATTCCCTTTCATATTTTTTCTTAAATATCCTTCCTACCAACGTATCTTCATTTCCATTTATCCATTTTAATACCTTATATAGGTTCAATAAAGCCCCATATACTATTGGGTTCATTAAACCCAAACTCCCATCCTCCTCATCCATATATAACACTCCTCTTTTGATTGGATTTAACCTAGATCCCCATATGAATCTAAAGATGATTTCAAGAAATTGCTTCTGCAAATCTCTTGGTATCATATATACACTATATATGTATGATACTTTCCCCACCCATATTGTGTGCATGAAATGTATTTTCTTAAAATACAACCTCTACCTATTCCACATGACACTAAGTCCCTTTAATTCTCTCAAAATGTTCTCCCATTGTTCATTTAATATAGAATATTCACCAAAATCAAATCTTAATATTATTTTTTCTTCCAAACTGTATTCTTTCCAACTATTCCTAGTCTCCAAATTCCATACATTCTCCCTATTCATTTTTAATCCAACTCTTGTCATTTATGTATGTATACAATTACCTCTCATTTCCTATTTTTTGCCATTAATATTATATCAACATAAGATATAATAATTTGGTATGAAATGCCCATTTCTTGCACTTATTTACTTTTTCCATATTTTTTCATTTATCTGTTTTAATACACTATTCATAACCATTAGAAACAAAATATTACTCATTGGACAACCTTGTTTTAAACCTCTATTCATTTCAATTCCTTTACTTAGCCAACCACTTAGAAGAATTCTAATTTTAGTATTTTTATATACTGATTCACATACTTTTTTATTCATACACTGCAATTACACTCTTCAATTATTTGCCATAAAGTTGAATCAAATGATTTGTTTATATCAGTCACCGTTAAGTTTGTTTCTTTCTGTTTTTTCTTGACATCACCCACCATTTCCCTAATTATCACTGAAAATTCTTGGCCTCCTTTACCTTTAATCCCATAAATACTGTCTTCCATTACATAATTTAATTTATGTTCCAGTCTTTTCTGCATTATCTTCATTTATAACTTATCATCACTACTGTTAAATATTACCGGTCTCCAATTTTTAATTTCATTCTTCTCCCCTTTTTTCCATATAAATCTCATAACCGATCTATATATTTCTACATAACAAATACCATAATTTAACTATTCATTAAATATTTCTACCAAAATTTCTTTGTGCCATTCTATCAAATTATTACAAATTAGATGTCCTATAAATGGGGAGGGGTTGCGTCAGGAAGGGCATCCGGTGTAAAACGTCTGCTAAATGAGATATACGGAAACCAATACAGACTTACATACCGGATCGGTCGAGGCCCGGGTTAACAACTACCGCCACCAGTACTGTTAGCCAACAGGGTGCTGGCAGGAGTCAGAGCTGGATGTGGCAGAGTTAAACATGTTAAGATTTGCACTGGGTGTCACAAGGGTAGACAGGATTAGGAATAAGTATATTAGAGGGTCAGCCCAGGTTGGACAGTTTGAAGACAAAGCCAGCGAGGCGAGATTGCGTTGGTTTGGACATGTGCTGAGGAGGGATGCTGGGTATATTGGAAAAAGGATGCTAAGGATGAAGCTGCCAGATAAGAGGAAAAGAGGAAGGCCTAAGATAAGGTTTATGGATGTGGTTAGAGAGGACATGCAGGTGGTTGGTGTGACAGAGCAAGATGCAGAGGACAGGAAGAAATGAAACAGATGATCCGCTGTGGTGACCTCTAACCAGGAAAAACTGAAAGAAGAAGAAGAAGATGTCCTACACCATCTGTTCCACTGCTGAACTTTTAATTATTTCCTTCATTACCTTGTCTAAATGCATTGCTTTTTAAAGTTTCTATTAATTTGTAAACTGTTTCACCCACCACTTCTTTTTTCACCATCTCTTTAACATACTGCGTTACCATATTCAAAAATATTCCTTTGTTCTCTTTCAACTTATCCATCTTCATTGTTCATGTCTATCATTATATCACTATCTTCCTTTACGTTTTTACTCAAATATAGTGATACTTCCTTCCTTTTTTCTTGTAAAAAATAATAGATCTTTAATTTTTCATGATTCTTTTGATGCATCTTTACATCTTTTCTAAAACATTCCCTTTCTTTCCTGTCCAGATTGTACGAAACAGAGTTTTATGTTTCTCTATATTCCTTTTTATCTGTCTTTTTCTATTTTTCCAAATTAAATACATTCTTTCATATTTCTCTTTATATATATTATCCACCATTCTGACCAATTATTATAAAAATCTCTCATACTCAAATGGCTTTCTTTAACATTATTGTATCTTTTCTACCTTTCTCATTCTATTCTTTTTCATTATTTATCTTTATTCTTCTCCCAGTTTATGCTCTTTATTCTCTTCTATTTTATCCATAAAGCCAAATGATCTGAAAAAAATGTTTCTGCTGCATCTGTCACTATTCTTATAGCTTTAGATATCAAAAACATAATCAATTTCTGTTTTCAATTTCCCTCTTCTATATGTACTTTTATTCAAGTTCCATATCTTAAAATTCCCACATTTTATTTCTTCCATTATTTTCTTATCTGACCTTTCTTTTTTTTTTTTTTTGCTTTTGCTTTCTACATATCAGGTCACAATTAAAATATCCTATTATGTCTGTATTTGCTAAACATAATTCAGTATTTCTTGAAATAATTTCTCGCTCTCTCTTTGCATATGTAGACTTTCCAGAATTTTTTTCTAGTCTTACATATTAAATCAATCCCAGAGAATACTTCTCTACCCAAATTCCATATTATAGCTCCTAATCATAAAATCTCTGTCCGTTCTAACATCCTCTAATATTAACTCTATCTCAGACATATTACCCTATTCTAATACCCCAATCTTTCCTACTATATTCTTTACACTATTAACATTGATAGACAGAATTCTAAGATTAATTGCTTCCCTTCTCCTTAATTTACAATAAATGCATCCATTTCCTTTTTTTTACTTTCAAATCTACATCTTTAAATTTTCTTTTCCTGTCTTTAACCCTTTTCCAATCAAACTTTTTTCAACTATTTTCCAATCTACATCCTCTCAGTTACTAACTTCTGATCCACTTTCCCACTTCCCTTCCTCCTTTTTGTTTATTAATCAAATGTTCTTCTTGGTTAGTGTCATTACTCTCCCTTTTATCTTTTTGTTGTTCATCTTGTTGCAATTTTTCATTATATACCTCTTCTCTACTCTGTTCTTCAATATGACATTCTATTTTTTTTCTTTTTCACAATCCATCCATAAATGTCATGTCTGTTTACATTTATATTTCCCTTCATATTTTCAAGCATCATTACCAATCACCCTACATAAATAACATTTATCACAATTACCTAAAAATGTCCCTCCCTCCCACAGAAAAAAAAAAAAAACATGTTTTTGGTTGTCCCCAATAATTAACAACTCTATGACCATCAACATTAATCATGCTAGGAATATATGCAATTTTTCCATTTTCAAAATCACATTACAGTTCCAAGCCCCTATTCAAAGTCCTCTATTATCAAGTGCTTTAGAAATATCCCTCATTTCTTTGTAAAAGTTTGTTAATAAATATTTTTTTACCAGTTTCTCTCTCTGTTTCTGTCTGAAATTGTATATTAACTTTTTTGTGCATTTCACAGAAAAAAGTATTTACAATACATTTACTCTACAGATACATTTCTTTTCTTTTCTTGTATTCTCCCATGTGCATACATTTGTGACCGTTTCCCTTTAAAAGTGGTGATACTTCTCCTAAAAATACCTCTAAGTTTGAGGACTTCTCAAAAGCAAACCTTATTCAGTCACTTGATGACCAAAATAGATGCAACTGTAATTCTCCTCCAATGGATCCCACTAGTAAAGCTGTTGCCTATGCCTCTAGCTTTTACTTGCACTTGAATAGTTGTATTGATAAGGCAGTCTCTATCGACACTAAATATAATGAGAAACTTAATATCCTTGTTTTCCCGCCTCTCCTCGACTACTTTAGACCAGTATACAGGCTTTGCTGTATTCTGGGCTGTGGTGTAGTTCCTGTGTTGTCCATTGCCTTACTTGGATAGAAGGAAGTTTCTTTGCTCACCAGTGGGAGTGGGGAGCCTTGAGCAGCCTATCTGTCTCTGAGGGAGTGACCTCAGCACAAGAGCTTGTAGTAATTGGTTGTTTTGGACCATTTCTAGCTTTTTTGAAGTTCCCTGTTTAAAATCCACCTCTGAGCGTTTTTTTTCTGGCTATACTACTCAGAAACAGCTTCTCGTGGTCCTGCAGAGTGGTCCTATCAGCAGAGAACTGAGAAAGCGACTACTTTCCTGATTTAAGTATTGTTTGCTGTTTTTTACCTAAAATACCTTCTCTTGCTTACTTTGAACAAGCTTAAACTGTTTATTTAGCTGTTTAATGCATTATATATTATCTGCACTTAAAGTTACATTTGGTCGAAAATTGGTCGAAAGTTTGTTTGTTTGTTTGTTAAATTTAACTGTTGAGGCTGCCCACTAAAGTGTGCTAGCCTGTGTAACTGATTTATTACTGTTTCCTGCATTTTTGTGTGCTATCTCAAAAACAAAAAAACCCCAAAAAAAATCCTTGTTTTCCCGCCTCTCCTCGACTAGTTTAGACCAGTATACAGGCTTTGCTGTATTCTGGGCTGTGGTGTAGTTCCTGTGTTGTCCATTGCCTTACTTGGATAGAAGGAAGTTTCTTTGCTCACCAGTGGGAGTGGGGAGCCTTGAGCAGCCTATCTGTCCCTGAAGGAGTGACCTCAGCACAAGAGCTTGTAGTAATTGGTTGTTTTGGACCATTTCTAGCTCTTTTGAGGTTCCCTGTTTAAAATCTGCGTTTGCGTGGCTTTGCGCGACTGTGCGCATAGCACAGCGCCGGTTAAACTTTTTCTGGCTCCGCCAAGTCTGCTCTTCAAATTTTCCATTAAGAAAGCTCTACTCTTATAATAATCAGTCTACTTGCTTTATTGTAAGCCTAGCACTTGTTCTCAACACCTCTCTTCTAAGTAAGCACTCTAAAACTAAAGTAAGCACTACATCCACCTACCACCCCTTTGAGTACCCACTTCCCTTAAAGGCACAGCACTCCCTTATAATATTCTAGCATGTCGAGTGGTAGATTACTAGCATCCTCTCCGGTTCAGCTGGTTAATCTGGGAATCTTGAGACAATGTTACAATTGTCTCATGCACACAGACAACCCTCTCCTCCTCCCAACAAACACAAATACATGCGAGAGATGCAACTATACAGTCAAACTGGAGGCTGAACTCTCACAACTCAGGACTGGCAAGACCAGACAGGAGGAGAAGGTAACCACACACACAGCAAACCCAGTCCCACATAGACCTACCACAACTGCAAACCAAACACATAATAACACAAAGACATACTCGGAGGCTCTAACAAAAAACTTACCAAAACAACAGAGGCTCCCAAAGCAGACACCCAAAAATCCACCACCTCAAAACATAACATATGCAACACATACTTCAATAAATCAGTGTGTCAAACAATCACGGCCCTTAAGGCCAAACACCATGCCTGATACACTAGTAATAGGTGACTCTATAGTCAGACACACTGACGTTCAGCTTACCAGGCTAAACAAGGAGAGGGTAACAGTGAGTTGCCAATTGGGAGCTAGGATCCACCACATAACACACACACTCAGGTCACTCCAAAGCAAGTACAAATATGACTCCGGCATTGTCCATGCCGGCAGGAATGACCTGAGACGTACCTCCCTGGACTACATGAAAAGAGACATAGAGGAGCTCTCTGATTATGTAACCCAGGCTGGTATGACCCTGACCCTGAGCAGCATCTTGCCCTCACCAAGAATGATGCCACAATACAAAGACAAGATGATCAGCTTTAATAATTGTCTCAATTACTGGTGTCATTCTAGGGGGATCCAATGTCTGTCTTCTTGGGATGACATGCTGGACAAGCCACGTTGCTTCGCAAGGGACGGCTTGCATCTGTCACCACTGGGCTTCCAGATATTGGCTAAGGCTCTTGCCACCCCCATAGTGCCTTTTTTAGGCAAGTCTCAAAAGACAAACCCACCTCCTTAGAAAACAAAAATGGAAAACAATTAAGGGTAATGCTGCTCAACGCCAGAAGTCTAAATCTGAAGATGCAGGCTCTCGAAGCACTCCTCAGTATGGAGAACATCGATGTCTGTGCAGTAACTGAAACCTGGTTCAAGGCTCCTGAGAGCACCCCAGTGCTACCAGGCTATACCTCATATCATGCTTTTTGGCGCCAAAACTCGGGCCAAACCAAAAAGGGAGGGGGAGTGTCCATATTCATCAAGGACACCCACACCTCCAGGTTAGTGGCAACACATGATGCATCAGAGACCATCCAGGTTCAACTAACCATAGGCAAAACTGCTATACAACTGGTAGCATGTTACAGACCACCTTCCCAATCTCAGGAACCCCATTCAGCCTTCCTGAAGACATTGGAGGATATGAATGTCTCACCAAACACCATCATATTGGGAGACTTCAACTACCCTAACATAGACTGGGCGCATTATTCTAGCCCTAACACCCTAGCCCAAAGGTTCCTGGAATTCATAAATTCAAATGCATTGGAACAGCTAGTCACCTCTCCCACAAGGGGAGATAATATACTAGACCTGATCATCACAAACATGGGGACAAAGTGCTCCACACCGGAAGTATACCCCTCACTAGTGAGATCTGACCACAAACTAATCACCCTGGATATACATATCCCACCTCCACCCCCAACACAAAAGACTACAGTGAAAAACTTCTCAAAAGCCGACTTTACACTTCTTAAGACTGAGATGGTATCCTTTAAGCCCACTGGGCCAGTGGAAACCACATCCCACAATGCTGAATCCTTCAAAAATGCTTTCTACGGACATCTCCAAGAATGCATGGATCATGCAATTCCAAATAAAACCAAGACCCTCTCCACCAAGGGCAGGCGTCCTGTTTGGTGGACCCCAGCTATAAACAAACTGTATAATAAAAGAAGGAAGCTACTGCATGACAGAGCAAAATCCCATAAAGAGAAGGCATCTCTGATCAGCACTAGTAGAAAACTACGTTCTCTCATAAAAACATCCAAGGCCAACTTTGAGAGAAAAATCGCTATGGACACTAAAGATAACCACAAGGCCTTCTTCTGCTATGTTAGAAACCTGGGCAGAAACCCTCAGATATGCTCAGTTAGTTCACAATGACAAAAAATACACTGAACCCACAGATATTGCCAACATTATGGCAGACAGGTTCAGTGCAAATTTCTCCCCTCCCTCACCCCCAAAAGAAGAAATACTTATCCCAGCTGAATGTAACCTCCCTGTCATCTCAGATGTCCAGGTGAGAACTGCCCTTACAAAGCTAAAAACACAGCATCAATGGGACCTGACGGTATCCCGGGTTGCGTGCTACGTGAACTCCAAGAGGAGCTAAACCCACACATAAAAATGCTATTTAACCTTAGCCTTACTACAGGATATGTACCTGAACACTGGCGTACAGCAACAGTGGTCCCACTCCACAAAGGAGGCACCTCTACAGACCCTGGTAACTACAGCCCCATACCAGCCTGGTCTGCAAAGCTATGGAAAGAATCATTATGGAACTCATAAACAGAGACATTGGGGACCTACAGACACTTGATCCCACCCAGTTCGGCTTTGTAAAGGGCAGATCCTGCCTTTTGAACCTGGTTGACTTTTTCAAAACAGTCACTAGAGTCATTGACGAGGGCAAAGCAGTCCATACAGCCTATATGGACTTGGCTAAAGCTTTCGACACAATACCCCACTCAGGCATCATAGACAAGCTCAACAGCTTAAATGTAAATCCATATCTCACACAATGGGTTGCAAACTGGCTAAAGGATAGAACCCATAAAGTCAAAATCGCTGGAGCCATGTCAGACTCAAAGCCAGTCACAAGTGGTGTCCCACAGGGCTCTGTCCTGGGACCCCTCTAGTTCGGCATTTATTTCTTAGATGTGAAAGCAAACATGGGAGGGTTGTTGCTGACAAAGTTCGCAGATGACTGCAAACTAGGCGCCATAGTCGATACACCAGCTGATGCATACATCCTACAGAAAGGCCTCACTGAAACAGACAACTTGTGCCGGAGTCATGGCCTTGAACTAAATGCCAAAAAATGTATAGTCATCCCCTTTGGGAAAAACAAAGTACCCACAAATTATCACATAGACAGTAACCCACTGAGTACGGAAAAAGTAATCAGAGACCTGGGGACCCAAGTCGATAGTGACCTCTCATTTGACACCAACGTTGCCAAAGTGGTTAGAAAGACTTTCTACCTTGCCCACCTTATCATGAAGGGATTCACATCCAGATCAAAGGAGGTCATTGTACCCCTATACTCCTCCCTTATCAGGCCCATGATTGAGTACAATGCCCTATTTGGCATGTACCTCACCCGGCACTTGCAACAGCTGGAGAGACCCCAAAAGTACCTCACCAAGAGGATCAAGGGTCTCCAACATATGTCATATGCTGCCAGACTAAAGAAACTCCAACTCTATTCAGTAGCATACCGCCTACTCAGAGGTGATCTGTGCCTGACGTACAAGGCCATGTCCAATCAGGAATTGATGGACTTGCTCCACCTCAAAAAATACAAATCCATCAGAACCACGAGAGCTAAAGATTTAAACCTCAGCACAAATATGAATAGGACATGCTGGAGGGACAGATTCATAACCCAAAGGCTTCCCATACTCTGGAACAGAACCCCAGTTCATGTTAGGCAGAGCACCTCACTGACTCTCTTCAAGAGAAATCTTGACAAGTGGATGGGAGATCGTAGGTTTACCCCGGGGGTCATCTCTGTGTCACTACTAGACAGAGGCACAGTAAACTAATTCTATTATGTAAGGGGGTCTTCACTGTGTCACTACTAGACAGAGGCACAGTATTCTAAATCTATTCTGTACACTTTTGTACCATTACATGGGGTGGCGAAAGCCACATCACTATGGCTAGGCTTATAAATGCTCCAGGGCAGATAGCCTAGTACTAAACTATGAAACTATGAAAAACTAACACCTGTGATGGAATACCCATATAAATACATTAGAATTATATAACAATAGAAAAAACTTGCATGATACTTACAAAAGATCTTATTCTACCCCATCTTAAGAGCACACAAACTTGTAAAAAGCTTAAGCGAACCATTTGAAAGCTCAAAGCAGATTATAATCATAAAAAAGCCACTAAACCAAAAATAACTATTTAATTAAAAAAAAACACCTTACAATAATATTTGTTTTGCTACTTCTTTACAAACCTTGTAATAAATACTGGAGCTTTTCTCCCCGGGCCTCTACTGAAAATGGACATATATCCAGCTAGACTAGCCTGGTCAACAAATGTAAAATTAAAAAAATTATGTTAGGAGGTTAAGAACTAATACCCAACAATATTCAGTTAGTCCACAATAACACCACCTACTCTAACCCAAAGGAAATAGACAATATTCCTGCTGACAGATTTAGTACAAATTTTAACCACACAGTGTCATAGCCATTTCATAGATTCCACAATTCCAGCCACCCTCTATAATTACTATGGAATAAGTTCTCTCTGCCCTCTCAAGACCTAAGCACCTCATTCATTGGCTCTGATAATATACCAGACTGCCAGACTGTCAGCGCCAGCTATGGCCTATCCAAGCTCCTACTTAACCTCTTTAATCTAAGTCTTTCCACTGGTTACATTCCTGAAGCCTGGAAAACAGCCAGTTTAACGACATTACACAAAGGAGAACATCCACAGACCTATGCAAGGATATGGAGTGCATTATCTCAGATTTCATTAATCTGGACTTTGAAAATCTTTTAACTCTGCAACATCATCAATCTGACTTTGCTAAAGGAAAGCCCTGCCTCTTTAGCTTAATTAATATTAATGAAAAAGTAACCAAAACAGTGGATAATGGTTACCCCATATAACCATCATATATGGACCAGGCCAATGCCTTTAACATTATTCTCCATGCTGACATTATTGGACTTAAATCCTTGTGTGTGTGTGTGTGTGTGTGTGTGTGTGTGTGTGGATAGCTAACCAGTTGTCTGACAGAAAGAATAGTTGTGTAATATCTTACCATAACCATAGATGTCCTTCTCTTCTATATGCTGCAATATTCATAACATGAGGGAGTCCGCCTCTGGCTGACTCATATATCCAGCCAGTATACCAAAGTCTAAATGCAACTGCAAGGTACATGCAACTGCACACATCACTCAGCGTACAGTGGCCATATAGAGACGCCGGGTATAAAGCGATGTCAGCACGTACCTTCCTCAGAACTGAATGCTGCAAAGCACCAGCCTGATGAAAGTGAGCAACATGTAATCATGGATAACGCAAGCATCAGGGGAAAGGCAGGGGGGGAAGCAATACTGCAGCACATAGAAGAGAAGGACATCTATTGTTATGGTAGGATTTTACATAACTATTCCATATCCTTCTATTTATACATTCATATGCTGCCGTATTCATAACATGAGGGAGAATGCCAAAGCTCATTCAGGGAGAATTGGGAGGAACAGCAGAAACATTTTCCACAAAGCCATGGAGAATAGCTCTGGCAAACCCCGCTCTGGACTTGGAAATGACATCCAACTTGTAATGCTTGGTGAAGGTATGAACAGAAGACCAGGTAGCTGCCTCCAGGATAGAAGCTGTATCCAATGCTTTAAAGAAGGTCCTAGAAGAGAACACATCCCTAGTAGAAAGTGCCATTACAGGGAAAGACAAATTTTTACCACTGGCTGAGTAGCAGAAAGAAATGGCTTTAGAGATGCAAGAAGAAATAGTTTGCTTGGAAATAGGTTGACCCATGACCCTTGGGTGATAGGAATCAGACAATCTGCCAGACTTACGGATGGGCTCAGTTTTGCACAGATAGTATCTCAATTGTCTGTGAATGTCTAAGAAGTGGAGAATCTTCTCACTGGAGGATTGGGGAAATGGACAGAAGGTAGGGAGATTGATAGCCTGATTGAAGGATACCTCATTAATCACCTTGGGCATGAAGGATGGATTAGTTCTAAGAGAAACCCTGTCCCTATGAAAGACCGTGAAGGGAGAAGATGTCATGAGGGCTTGCAGCTCAGAAACCCTTCTGGCAGAGGTAATAGCCACTAGGAGAACCATTTTCCATGTGCAGTGCTGCACGGAGGATGTCACTGCTGGTTTGAAGGGAGCAAGGGTAAGTTTTTCCAGCACAAAATTGGGATCCCAAGGAGGAGGTATTGATTTCCTTGGTGGTCTAATGCGAATGACACCTTTTAGGAACAGTTTGACTTCCAACCTGGAAGCCAAGGAAGGAGACATAGGTAAACATGCTGAAATGGCAGACCGATGTGCCTTGACTGAGGAATATGACAGTTCACTTTTCATTAATTCACACAGGTAAGACAAGACCACTGGCACCTCTACAGACAGTGGTTGGAAGTGTTTACGACACCAGAAGGAAAACCTCTTCCATTTGGAGACATAGGATTTCCTAGTAGTGCATTTTCTGGCCTCCTGCAGAACTTGTAGCATGTCCTCAGTGTAAAGGTGTCTAAAGGGAGTTAAAGCCCTATCAGCTAGAGAGTCATGTTTAGGGTAGACATTTGTGGGTGTACCAGAGTACCCTTGCCCTGTGTAAGTCCATCCTCTGGGGTAAAACTTGTAGTGATTGCCCTTGGTAAATGTAGAACAAGGGTCGAACCAATGCTGTCTTGGCCAAGAGAGGGTCACCAAACTAGGAGCCATAGTCAAGTCCCCAAATGATGTGGACATCCTACAGAAGGGCCTCGCTGAGACAGATGCCTGGTGTCAGAGCCATGGCCTCAAGCTCAATGCTAAAAAGTGCAGTGTCATTCCCCTTTGGTAAAAACTCTGTACCCATGAACTACCACATAGGCAGCAATCTACTTAACACCGAATGTGTGATAAGAGACCTTGGGACCCAGGTGGACAGTAGTCTCTCCTTTGATAGTCACATCACCCCAGTAGTCAGGAAGTCCTTCTACATGGCACACTTCATCATAAAAGGGTTCTCATCCAGGAAAAGAGAGGTCATTGTTCCCCTCTACTCAACACTCGTTAGACCCATTACAGAGTACAACACCCCTTTTGGAATGTACCTCACAAGACATCTGCAGCAGCTGGAAAGGCCACAGAAGTACCTCACAAAGAGGATTGCTGGACTCAAACAAATGCCCTACACTGACCGCCTCAAAAACTCCAGCTTTACTCAGTAGCATATCTCCTACTCCGAGATAATCTCTGCCTAACATATAAATCTATGTCAAACCCAGAGCTGTTGGACATGCTACACCTAAAGAAATCCCAATCCCTCGAGCAACACACTCTAGGGACCTAAACCTTGTCACCACAATAAACAGGACATGCTGGAGGGACAGATTCCTGTCCCAGAGACTTCCCATACTCTGGAACAGGCTACCCATCTATGTCAAGCAAAGTTCTTCATTAGCACTCTTCAAGAAAAATCTTGCTGAGTAGATGGGAAATAGGAAATACACCCCGGAGATCACTTCTGTGTCTCTGCTGGACAGTGGCACAGGAAAATAACTTTCTTGGGTGGCATAAGCCAGGGAACCTTGTTGGCTAGGCTTACGTAGGGCCTTGGGCCGATAGCCTAGTACCTACCTATGAACCAGCAAGATTTCTGTTTGTTCCCACTGAATTTTCATCGGAACCTTCTAAATGAGTGGAAAGTGGGGGAATGTGTACAGAAACATCCCCTTCCATAGAAAGGATAGAGCATCCACCTTCCATGCCTCAGGATGTGGAATCCTGACACAATACTTGGGAAGCTGTCTGTTCATGGGGAGGCAAAAAGATCTATCTGAGAGATACCCCATTGATGGACAAGGTCCAGAAACACATCCCTGTTCAACATCTACTCATGGGATTGTGTCATGGACCTGCTTAGACAATTTACCATCACATTCCAAACAGAGGGAATGTAAACAGCTTGGAGTGAAACCCAGTTATGCTGGGCAATCCCCGTTCTGCTGGGCAATCTCCCAGGTGTATAATGCCAGCCTGCAGAGTATGCAGAATGTTGTCCTTCCCTGCTTCTTGATGTACCAGAGGACTGTGATATTGTCTGTGAACCACCTTAAAATCGCTGGTGAAATCCTGGACTTCAAGATTTTGAGGGCAAAAATCAAAGCTCTCATTTCCATAATGTTGATATGTTTTTTTTATCTGAACAGGGGACCACACATCCCTGGCCTTCTAATTTTCCAGAGTTGCACCCCATCCAGTGTCTGATACATCTGTGTACAGACCCTGGGTAGGTGGAAGTAGTTGAAGGGGTAGGTCTGGATTTCTGGTTACCTGGCAAATCCTTCAAACAAGGTAGGAGGGGGACAACAGAGGGTGAGAGTGTTGCTTCCAAACTGTTTTGTGGAACCACTGAAATTTCCTCACGTGCAGCCTGGCAAAGGTAAGGATTAGAATAGTTGAGGCCATGAACCCCAGGAGCTGTAGGACTTCCCTGGTGGTCAGGGATTGAAGTGGTATTAGGTCCTGGAAATAAGTGGTGAGAGATGGGATCTTTTCTGGGGGTAAGCAAGCTATCATTGCACTTGTCATGATCCTGCACTCCAAGAAGACAAGATCCTGGGAGGGTGTCAGGGAAGACATTTGGAGGTTTATAGTAAACCTTAGCCCTCTCAAAAGTGCCCATGTGTAAGAAAGATCGTCTAGCATTATTTTTTGTGAAGAAGCCTTAATAAGCAGGTCATCCATATATGGAAATATCTGTGCATCCTGTAGTCTGCAGTGAGTTATAACAGGGGCTAAACATTTTGCGAATACCTTCGGGCCGTAGATAGACCAAAGGGCAAGGCACAAAACCAAAAATGAGAGGAAGCCACAGAAAAGCAAAGGAATATCCTGCACCACTGGTAAATGGGAATGTGAAGGTAGGCATCTTTTATGTCCAGTGACACCATGAAGGCCTGGGGGAGAATCAGAGGGAGGAGAGTAGGTAATGTCAGCAATGCGAAAGGTGGGAACTTTCAGAAAGGTGTTTAAATGGGATAGGTCTAGGATGGGCCACCAAGGGCCATCCTTTCTTGGGACTAGAAACATCCTGGAGTAAAATCCTTTTATGTTTTGATTGGGTGGCACCTCCTAGATAGTGCCCTGAGAAAAAAGTGAGGACAAGAATAGTGGAAAGAATTCCATTTGGTGTTGTGGAGGGTATGGGATTCCTTTGAAGGGAGGATGGGTTTCCCATACCATGACGTAACCTTGGTCGATGATGGAGAGGACCCAAGAGTCCTAGGTAATCTGTTTCCAAGCTGGGAGGGAAAGGGAGAAGCAAAGAGAATGGGGGGTAGATGGGTCTGGGACCTGGTAGTCACAGGCTACTAGGTTTGGCCTGAAAAGGCCATTTCTGAGAGGGTGTGGACTGGGCATCCAGTCACCCCACTGCTTATGGATTTCCAGGATGTCACTAAATGAGACATCTTCAGGAGGCGACAGTGGGGACTCTTCACTTTCATCAAAGTCCGTATCTTCTGTGATAGACTTCTCTGGTGAGTCCAAGTGCTTCCTCTTACACGTCTTCTTCTTCTTAGGGACCTCTTCAGTGGGATGCTATGGGGAGGTATCAGAAGTTGGGATTCCCTATTGGGAATCCTGGGGTTTTCATAATGGCTCTCCCTGTGGAAAACAGAGTTGAGACTCTGAGCGCAGAGACATCAGAGCTGTAGAATGTAGATCCAAGGGGGTAGGATCTGTCTGAGCAGCATAGGCACACAATGCTCTCTCCATAGACTCAGATAAGGAGAA